>NW_027045433.1:0-292867 GCF_963576615.1 Watersipora subatra
ATAAGCTAATTAGCTCAATTGGAGCATTTCTAGCATGTTTGGTTGAAATTGTAAATTTACATTTTTCACTTTTGTCAGACAATTGCAATATTCTCACAATAAGCTAATTAGCTCAATTGGAGCATTTCTAGCATGTTTGGTTGAAATTGGAAATTTACATTTTTCAGTTTTGTCAGACGTTTGTAAAATTCTTACAGTAGGCTTATTTGCGCAATTTGAGCATTTCTAGCATGTTTGGTTGAAATTGGAAATTTACATTTTTCACTTTTGTCAGACAATTGCAATATTCTCTCAATAAGCTAATTAGCTCAATTGGAGCATTTCTAGCATGTTTGTTTGAAATTGGAAATTTACATTTTTCAGTTTTGTCAGACGTTTGTAATATTCTCACAATAAGCTAATTAGCTCAATTGGAGCATTTCTAGCATGTATGGTTGAAATTGGAAATTTACATTTTTCAGTTTTGTCAGACGTTTGTAATATTCTCACAATAAGCTAATTAGCTCAATTGGAGCATTTCTAACATGTTTGGTTGAAATTGGAAATTTACACTTTTTCACTTTTGTCAGACAATTGCAATATTCTCTCAATAAGCTAATTAGCTCAATTGGAGCATTTCTAGCATGTTTGGTTGAAATTGGAAATTTACATTTTTCAGTTTTGTCAGACGTTTGTAAAATTCTTACAGTAGGCTTATTTGCGCAATTTGAGCATTTCTAGCATGTTTTGTTGAAATTGGAAATTTACATTTTTCACTTTTGGCTGACGTTTGTAATATTCTCACAATAAGCTAATTAGCTCAATTGGAGCATTTCTAGCATGTTTGGTTGAAATTGGAAATTTACATTTTTCACTTTTGTCAGACAATTGCAATATTCTCTCAATAAGCTAATTAGCTCAATTGGAGCATTTCTAGCATGTTTGTTTGAAATTGGAAATTTACATTTTTCACTTTTGTCAGACAATTGCAATATTCTCTCAATAAGCTAATTAGCTCAATTGGAGCATTTTTAGCATGTTTGGTTGAAATTGGAAATTTACATTTTTCAGTTCTGTCAGACGTTTGTAATATTCTCACAATAAGCTAATTAGCTCAATTGGAGCATTTCTAACATGTTTGGTTGAAATTGTAAATTTAAATTTTTCACTTTTGTCAGACAATTGCAATATTCTCACAATAAGCTAATTAGCTCAATTGGAGCATTTCTAGCATGTTTGGTTGAAATTGAAAATTTACATTTTTCAGTTTTGTCAGACGTTTGGAAAATGCTTACAGTAGGCTTATTTGCGCAATTTGAGCATTTCTAGCATGTTTGGTTGAAATTGGAAATTTACATTTTTCAGTTTTGTCAGACGTTTGTAATATTCTCACAATAAGCTAATTAGCTCAATTGGAGCATTTCTAGCATGTATGGTTGAAATTGGAAATTTACATTTTTCAGTTTTGTCAGACGTTTGTAATATTCTCACAATAAGCTAATTAGCTCAATTGGAGCATTTCTAACATGTTTGGTTGAAATTGGAAATTTACACTTTTTCACTTTTGTCAGACGTTTGTAAAATTCTTACAGTAAGCTTATTTCCGCAATTGGAGCATTTCTAGCATGTTTGGTTGAATTTGGAAATTTACATTTTTCACTTTTGTCAGACAATTGCAATATTCTCACAATAAGCTAATTAGCTCAATTGGAGAATTTTTAGCATGTTTGGTTGAAATTGGAAATTTACACTTTTTCACTTTTGTCAGACGTTTGTAAAATTCTTACAGTAAGCTTATTTCCGCAATTGGAGCATTTCTAGCATGTTTGGTTGAAATTGGAAATTTACATTTTTCAGTTTTGTCAGACGTTTGTAATATTCTCACAATAAGCTAATTAGCTCAATTGGAGCATTTCTAGGATGTTTGGTTGAAATTGGAAATTTACATTTTTCACTTTTGGCAGACAATTGCAATTTTCTCTCAATAAGCTAATTAGCTCAATTGGAGCATTTCTAGCATGTTTGGTTGAAATTGGAAATTTACATTTTTCACTTTTGTCAGACAATTGCAATATTCTCTCAATAAGCTAATTAGCTCAATTGGAGCATTTCTAGCATGTTTGTTTGAAATTGGAAATTTACATTTTTCAGTTTTGTCAGACGTTTGTAATATTCTCACAATAAGCTAATTAGCTCAATTGGAGCATTTCTAGCATGTATGGTTGAAATTGGAAATTTACATTTTTCAGTTTTGTCAGACGTTTGTAATATTCTCACAATAAGCTAATTAGCTCAATTGGAGCATTTCTAACATGTTTGGTTGAAATTGGAAATTTACACTTTTTCACTTTTGTCAGACAATTGCAATATTCTCTCAATAAGCTAATTAGCTCAATTGGAGCATTTCTAGCATGTTTGGTTGAAATTGGAAATTTACATTTTTCAGTTTTGTCAGACGTTTGTAAAATTCTTACAGTAGGCTTATTTGCGCAATTTGAGCATTTCTAGCATGTTTTGTTGAAATTGGAAATTTACATTTTTCACTTTTGGCTGACGTTTGTAATATTCTCACAATAAGCTAATTAGCTCAATTGGAGCATTTCTAACATGTTTGGTTGAAATTGTAAATTTAAATTTTTCACTTTTGTCAGACAATTGCAATATTCTCACAATAAGCTAATTAGCTCAATTGGAGCATTTCTAGCATGTTTGGTTGAAATTGAAAATTTACATTTTTCAGTTTTGTCAGACGTTTGGAAAATGCTTACAGTAGGCTTATTTGCGCAATTTGAGCATTTCTAGCATGTTTGGTTGAAATTGGAAATTTACATTTTTCAGTTTTGTCAGACGTTTGTAATATTCTCACAATAAGCTAATTAGCTCAATTGGAGCATTTCTAGCATGTATGGTTGAAATTGGAAATTTACATTTTTCAGTTTTGTCAGACGTTTGTAATATTCTCACAATAAGCTAATTAGCTCAATTGGAGCATTTCTAACATGTTTGGTTGAAATTGGAAATTTACACTTTTTCACTTTTGTCAGACGTTTGTAAAATTCTTACAGTAAGCTTATTTCCGCAATTGGAGCATTTCTAGCATGTTTGGTTGAATTTGGAAATTTACATTTTTCACTTTTGTCAGACAATTGCAATATTCTCACAATAAGCTAATTAGCTCAATTGGAGAATTTTTAGCATGTTTGGTTGAAATTGGAAATTTACACTTTTTCACTTTTGTCAGACGTTTGTAAAATTCTTACAGTAAGCTTATTTCCGCAATTGGAGCATTTCTAGCATGTTTGGTTGAAATTGGAAATTTACATTTTTCAGTTTTGTCAGACGTTTGTAATATTCTCACAATAAGCTAATTAGCTCAATTGGAGCATTTCTAGGATGTTTGGTTGAAATTGGAAATTTACATTTTTCACTTTTGGCAGACAATTGCAATTTTCTCTCAATAAGCTAATTAGCTCAATTGGAGCATTTCTAGCATGTTTGGTTGAAATTGGAAATTTACATTTTTCACTTTTGTCAGACAATTGCAATATTCTCTCAATAAGCTAATTAGCTCAATTGGAGCATTTCTAGCATGTTTGTTTGAAATTGGAAATTTACATTTTTCAGTTTTGTCAGACGTTTGTAATATTCTCACAATAAGCTAATTAGCTCAATTGGAGCATTTCTAGCATGTATGGTTGAAATTGGAAATTTACATTTTTCAGTTTTGTCAGACGTTTGTAATATTCTCACAATAAGCTAATTAGCTCAATTGGAGCATTTCTAACATGTTTGGTTGAAATTGGAAATTTACACTTTTTCACTTTTGTCAGACAATTGCAATATTCTCTCAATAAGCTAATTAGCTCAATTGGAGCATTTCTAGCATGTTTGGTTGAAATTGGAAATTTACATTTTTCAGTTTTGTCAGACGTTTGTAAAATTCTTACAGTAGGCTTATTTGCGCAATTTGAGCATTTCTAGCATGTTTTGTTGAAATTGGAAATTTACATTTTTCACTTTTGGCTGACGTTTGTAATATTCTCACAATAAGCTAATTAGCTCAATTGGAGCATTTCTAGCATGTTTGGTTGAAATTGGAAATTTACATTTTTCACTTTTGTCAGACAATTGCAATATTCTCTCAATAAGCTAATTAGCTCAATTGGAGCATTTCTAGCATGTTTGTTTGAAATTGGAAATTTACATTTTTCACTTTTGTCAGACAATTGCAATATTCTCTCAATAAGATAATTAGCTCAATTGGAGCATTTCTAGCATGTTTGGTTGAAATTGGAAATTTACATTTTTCAGTTTTGTCAGACGATTGCAATATTCTCACAATAAGCTAATTAGCTCAATTGGAGCATTTCTAGCATGTTTGGTTGAAATTGTAAATTTACATTTTTCACTTTTGTCAGACAATTGCAATATTCTCACAATAAGCTAATTAGCTCAATTGGAGCATTTCTAGCATGTTTGGTTGAAATTGGAAATTTACATTTTTCAGTTTTGTCAGACGTTTGTAAAATTCTTACAGTAGGCTTATTTGCGCAATTTGAGCATTTCTAGCATGTTTGGTTGAAATTGGAAATTTACATTTTTCACTTTTGTCAGACAATTGCAATATTCTCTCAATAAGCTAATTAGCTCAATTGGAGCATTTCTAGCATGTTTGTTTGAAATTGGAAATTTACATTTTTCAGTTTTGTCAGACGTTTGTAATATTCTCACAATAAGCTAATTAGCTCAATTGGAGCATTTCTAGCATGTATGGTTGAAATTGGAAATTTACATTTTTCAGTTTTGTCAGACGTTTGTAATATTCTCACAATAAGCTAATTAGCTCAATTGGAGCATTTCTAACATGTTTGGTTGAAATTGGAAATTTACACTTTTTCACTTTTGTCAGACAATTGCAATATTCTCTCAATAAGCTAATTAGCTCAATTGGAGCATTTCTAGCATGTTTGGTTGAAATTGGAAATTTACATTTTTCAGTTTTGTCAGACGTTTGTAAAATTCTTACAGTAGGCTTATTTGCGCAATTTGAGCATTTCTAGCATGTTTTGTTGAAATTGGAAATTTACATTTTTCACTTTTGGCTGACGTTTGTAATATTCTCACAATAAGCTAATTAGCTCAATTGGAGCATTTCTAGCATGTTTGGTTGAAATTGGAAATTTACATTTTTCACTTTTGTCAGACAATTGCAATATTCTCTCAATAAGCTAATTAGCTCAATTGGAGCATTTCTAGCATGTTTGTTTGAAATTGGAAATTTACATTTTTCACTTTTGTCAGACAATTGCAATATTCTCTCAATAAGCTAATTAGCTCAATTGGAGCATTTTTAGCATGTTTGGTTGAAATTGGAAATTTACATTTTTCAGTTCTGTCAGACGTTTGTAATATTCTCACAATAAGCTAATTAGCTCAATTGGAGCATTTCTAACATGTTTGGTTGAAATTGTAAATTTAAATTTTTCACTTTTGTCAGACAATTGCAATATTCTCACAATAAGCTAATTAGCTCAATTGGAGCATTTCTAGCATGTTTGGTTGAAATTGAAAATTTACATTTTTCAGTTTTGTCAGACGTTTGGAAAATGCTTACAGTAGGCTTATTTGCGCAATTTGAGCATTTCTAGCATGTTTGGTTGAAATTGGAAATTTACATTTTTCAGTTTTGTCAGACGTTTGTAATATTCTCACAATAAGCTAATTAGCTCAATTGGAGCATTTCTAGCATGTATGGTTGAAATTGGAAATTTACATTTTTCAGTTTTGTCAGACGTTTGTAATATTCTCACAATAAGCTAATTAGCTCAATTGGAGCATTTCTAACATGTTTGGTTGAAATTGGAAATTTACACTTTTTCACTTTTGTCAGACGTTTGTAAAATTCTTACAGTAAGCTTATTTCCGCAATTGGAGCATTTCTAGCATGTTTGGTTGAATTTGGAAATTTACATTTTTCACTTTTGTCAGACAATTGCAATATTCTCACAATAAGCTAATTAGCTCAATTGGAGAATTTTTAGCATGTTTGGTTGAAATTGGAAATTTACACTTTTTCACTTTTGTCAGACGTTTGTAAAATTCTTACAGTAAGCTTATTTCCGCAATTGGAGCATTTCTAGCATGTTTGGTTGAAATTGGAAATTTACATTTTTCAGTTTTGTCAGACGTTTGTAATATTCTCACAATAAGCTAATTAGCTCAATTGGAGCATTTCTAGGATGTTTGGTTGAAATTGGAAATTTACATTTTTCACTTTTGGCAGACAATTGCAATTTTCTCTCAATAAGCTAATTAGCTCAATTGGAGCATTTCTAGCATGTTTGGTTGAAATTGGAAATTTACATTTTTCACTTTTGTCAGACAATTGCAATATTCTCTCAATAAGCTAATTAGCTCAATTGGAGCATTTCTAGCATGTTTGTTTGAAATTGGAAATTTACATTTTTCAGTTTTGTCAGACGTTTGTAATATTCTCACAATAAGCTAATTAGCTCAATTGGAGCATTTCTAGCATGTATGGTTGAAATTGGAAATTTACATTTTTCAGTTTTGTCAGACGTTTGTAATATTCTCACAATAAGCTAATTAGCTCAATTGGAGCATTTCTAACATGTTTGGTTGAAATTGGAAATTTACACTTTTTCACTTTTGTCAGACAATTGCAATATTCTCTCAATAAGCTAATTAGCTCAATTGGAGCATTTCTAGCATGTTTGGTTGAAATTGGAAATTTACATTTTTCAGTTTTGTCAGACGTTTGTAAAATTCTTACAGTAGGCTTATTTGCGCAATTTGAGCATTTCTAGCATGTTTTGTTGAAATTGGAAATTTACATTTTTCACTTTTGGCTGACGTTTGTAATATTCTCACAATAAGCTAATTAGCTCAATTGGAGCATTTCTAACATGTTTGGTTGAAATTGTAAATTTAAATTTTTCACTTTTGTCAGACAATTGCAATATTCTCACAATAAGCTAATTAGCTCAATTGGAGCATTTCTAGCATGTTTGGTTGAAATTGAAAATTTACATTTTTCAGTTTTGTCAGACGTTTGGAAAATGCTTACAGTAGGCTTATTTGCGCAATTTGAGCATTTCTAGCATGTTTGGTTGAAATTGGAAATTTACATTTTTCAGTTTTGTCAGACGTTTGTAATATTCTCACAATAAGCTAATTAGCTCAATTGGAGCATTTCTAGCATGTATGGTTGAAATTGGAAATTTACATTTTTCAGTTTTGTCAGACGTTTGTAATATTCTCACAATAAGCTAATTAGCTCAATTGGAGCATTTCTAACATGTTTGGTTGAAATTGGAAATTTACACTTTTTCACTTTTGTCAGACGTTTGTAAAATTCTTACAGTAAGCTTATTTCCGCAATTGGAGCATTTCTAGCATGTTTGGTTGAATTTGGAAATTTACATTTTTCACTTTTGTCAGACAATTGCAATATTCTCACAATAAGCTAATTAGCTCAATTGGAGAATTTTTAGCATGTTTGGTTGAAATTGGAAATTTACACTTTTTCACTTTTGTCAGACGTTTGTAAAATTCTTACAGTAAGCTTATTTCCGCAATTGGAGCATTTCTAGCATGTTTGGTTGAAATTGGAAATTTACATTTTTCAGTTTTGTCAGACGTTTGTAATATTCTCACAATAAGCTAATTAGCTCAATTGGAGCATTTCTAGGATGTTTGGTTGAAATTGGAAATTTACATTTTTCACTTTTGGCAGACAATTGCAATTTTCTCTCAATAAGCTAATTAGCTCAATTGGAGCATTTCTAGCATGTTTGGTTGAAATTGGAAATTTACATTTTTCACTTTTGTCAGACAATTGCAATATTCTCTCAATAAGCTAATTAGCTCAATTGGAGCATTTCTAGCATGTTTGTTTGAAATTGGAAATTTACATTTTTCAGTTTTGTCAGACGTTTGTAATATTCTCACAATAAGCTAATTAGCTCAATTGGAGCATTTCTAGCATGTATGGTTGAAATTGGAAATTTACATTTTTCAGTTTTGTCAGACGTTTGTAATATTCTCACAATAAGCTAATTAGCTCAATTGGAGCATTTCTAACATGTTTGGTTGAAATTGGAAATTTACACTTTTTCACTTTTGTCAGACAATTGCAATATTCTCTCAATAAGCTAATTAGCTCAATTGGAGCATTTCTAGCATGTTTGGTTGAAATTGGAAATTTACATTTTTCAGTTTTGTCAGACGTTTGTAAAATTCTTACAGTAGGCTTATTTGCGCAATTTGAGCATTTCTAGCATGTTTTGTTGAAATTGGAAATTTACATTTTTCACTTTTGGCTGACGTTTGTAATATTCTCACAATAAGCTAATTAGCTCAATTGGAGCATTTCTAGCATGTTTGGTTGAAATTGGAAATTTACATTTTTCACTTTTGTCAGACAATTGCAATATTCTCTCAATAAGCTAATTAGCTCAATTGGAGCATTTCTAGCATGTTTGTTTGAAATTGGAAATTTACATTTTTCACTTTTGTCAGACAATTGCAATATTCTCTCAATAAGCTAATTAGCTCAATTGGAGCATTTTTAGCATGTTTGGTTGAAATTGGAAATTTACATTTTTCAGTTCTGTCAGACGTTTGTAATATTCTCACAATAAGCTAATTAGCTCAATTGGAGCATTTCTAACATGTTTGGTTGAAATTGTAAATTTAAATTTTTCACTTTTGTCAGACAATTGCAATATTCTCACAATAAGCTAATTAGCTCAATTGGAGCATTTCTAGCATGTTTGGTTGAAATTGAAAATTTACATTTTTCAGTTTTGTCAGACGTTTGGAAAATGCTTACAGTAGGCTTATTTGCGCAATTTGAGCATTTCTAGCATGTTTGGTTGAAATTGGAAATTTACATTTTTCAGTTTTGTCAGACGTTTGTAATATTCTCACAATAAGCTAATTAGCTCAATTGGAGCATTTCTAGCATGTATGGTTGAAATTGGAAATTTACATTTTTCAGTTTTGTCAGACGTTTGTAATATTCTCACAATAAGCTAATTAGCTCAATTGGAGCATTTCTAACATGTTTGGTTGAAATTGGAAATTTACACTTTTTCACTTTTGTCAGACGTTTGTAAAATTCTTACAGTAAGCTTATTTCCGCAATTGGAGCATTTCTAGCATGTTTGGTTGAATTTGGAAATTTACATTTTTCACTTTTGTCAGACAATTGCAATATTCTCACAATAAGCTAATTAGCTCAATTGGAGAATTTTTAGCATGTTTGGTTGAAATTGGAAATTTACACTTTTTCACTTTTGTCAGACGTTTGTAAAATTCTTACAGTAAGCTTATTTCCGCAATTGGAGCATTTCTAGCATGTTTGGTTGAAATTGGAAATTTACATTTTTCAGTTTTGTCAGACGTTTGTAATATTCTCACAATAAGCTAATTAGCTCAATTGGAGCATTTCTAGGATGTTTGGTTGAAATTGGAAATTTACATTTTTCACTTTTGGCAGACAATTGCAATTTTCTCTCAATAAGCTAATTAGCTCAATTGGAGCATTTCTAGCATGTTTGGTTGAAATTGGAAATTTACATTTTTCACTTTTGTCAGACGTTTGTAATATTCTTACAGTAAGCTTAGTTCCGCAATTGGAGCATTTCTAGAATGTTTGGTTGAAATTGGAAATTTACATTTTTCAGTTTTGTCAGACGTTTGTAATATTCTCACAATAAGCTAATTAGCTCAATTGGAGCATTTCTAGCATGTTTGGTTTAAATTGGAAATTTACATTTTTCACTTTTGTCAGACAATTGCAATATTCTCTCAATAAGCTAATTAGCTCAATTGGAGCATTTTTAGCATGTTTGGTTGAAATTGGAAATTTACATTTTTCAGTTCTGTCAGACGTTTGTAATATTCTCACAATAAGCTAATTAGCTCAATTGGAGCATTTCTAACATGTTTGGTTGAAATTGTAAATTTAAATTTTTCACTTTTGTCAGACAATTGCAATATTCTCACAATAAGCTAATTAGCTCAATTGGAACATTTCTAGGATGTTTGGTTGAAATTGGAAATTTACATTTTTCACTTTTGGCAGACAATTGCAATTTTCTCTCAATAAGCTAATTAGCTCAATTGGAGCATTTTTAGCATGTTTGGTTGAAATTGGAAATTTACATTTTTCAGTTCTGTCAGACGTTTGTAATATTCTCACAATAAGCTAATTAGCTCAATTGGAGCATTTCTAACATGTTTGGTTGAAATTGTAAATTTAAATTTTTCACTTTTGTCAGACAATTGCAATATTCTCACAATAAGCTAATTAGCTCAATTGGAGCATTTCTAGCATGTTTGGTTGAAATTGAAAATTTACATTTTTCAGTTTTGTCAGACGTTTGGAAAATGCTTACAGTAGGCTTATTTGCGCAATTTGAGCATTTCTAGCATGTTTGGTTGAAATTGGAAATTTACATTTTTCAGTTTTGTCAGACGTTTGTAATATTCTCACAATAAGCTAATTAGCTCAATTGGAGCATTTCTAGCATGTTTGGTTGAAATTGGAAATTTACATTTTTCAGTTTTGTCAGACGTTTGTAAAATTCTTACAGTAGGCTTATTTGCGCAATTGGAGCATTTCTAGCATGTTTGGTTAAAATTGAAAGTTTACATTTTTCAGTTCTGTCAGACGTTTGTAATATTCTCACAATAAGCTAATTAGCTCAATTGGAGCATTTCTAGCATGTTTGGTTGAAATTGAAAATTTACATTTTTCAGTTTTGTCAGACGTTTGGAAAATGCTTACAGTAGGCTTATTTGCGCAATTTGAGCATTTCTAGCATGTTTGGTTGAAATTGGAAATTTACATTTTTCAGTTTTGTCAGACGTTTGTAATATTCTCACAATAAGCTAATTAGCTCAATTGGAGCATTTCTAGCATATATGATTGAAATTGGAAATTTACATTTTTCAGTTTTGTCAGACGTTTGTAATATTCTCACAATAAGCTAATTAGCTCAATTGGAGCATTTCTAACATGTTTGGTTGAAATTGGAAATTTACACTTTTTCACTTTTGTCAGACGTTTGTAAAATTCTTACAGTAAGCTTATTTCCGCAATTGGAGCATTTCTAGCATGTTTGGTTGAATTTGGAAATTTACATTTTTCACTTGTGTCAGACAATTGCAATATTCTCACAATAAGCTAATTAGCTCAATTGGAGAATTTTTAGCATGTTTGGTTGAAATTGGAAATTTACACTTTTTCACTTTTGTCAGACGTTTGTAAAATTCTTACAGTAAGCTTATTTCCGCAATTGGAGCATTTCTAGCATGTTTGGTTGAAATTGGAAATTTACATTTTTCAGTTTTGTCAGACGTTTGTAATATTCTCACAATAAGCTAATTAGCTCAATTGGAGCATTTCTAGGATGTTTGGTTGAAATTGGAAATTTACATTTTTCACTTTTGGCAGACAATTGCAATTTTCTCTCAATAAGCTAATTAGCTCAATTGGAGCATTTCTAGCATGTTTGGTTGAAATTGGAAATTTACATTTTTCACTTTTGTCAGACGTTTGTAAAATTCTTAAAATAGGCTTATTTGCGCAATTTGAGCATTTCTAGCATGTTTGGTTGAAATTGGAAATTTACATTTTTCACTTTTGTCAGACGTTTGTAATATTCTTACAGTAAGCTTAGTTCCGCAATTGGAGCATTTCTAGCATGTTTGGTTGAAATTGGAAATTTACATTTTTCAGTTTTGTCAGACGTTTGTAATATTCTCACAATAAGCTAATTAGCTCAATTGGAGCATTTCTAGCATGTTTGGTTTAAATTGGAAATTTACATTTTTCACTTTTGTCAGACAATTGCAATATTCTCTCAATAAGCTAATTAGCTCAATTGGAGCATTTTTAGCATGTTTGGTTGAAATTGGAAATTTACATTTTTCAGTTCTGTCAGACGTTTGTAATATTCTCACAATAAGCTAATTAGCTCAATTGGAGCATTTCTAACATGTTTGGTTGAAATTGTAAATTTAAATTTTTCACTTTTGTCAGACAATTGCAATATTCTCACAATAAGCTAATTAGCTCAATTGGAGCATTTCTAGCATGTTTGGTTGAAATTGAAAATTTACATTTTTCAGTTTTGTCAGACGTTTGGAAAATGCTTACAGTAGGCTTATTTGCGCAATTTGAGCATTTCTAGCATGTTTGGTTGAAATTGGAAATTTACATTTTTCAGTTTTGTCAGACGTTTGTAATATTCTCACAATAAGCTAATTAGCTCAATTGGAGCATTTCTAGCATGTTTGGTTGAAATTGGAAATTTACATTTTTCAGTTTTGTCAGACGTTTGTAAAATTCTTACAGTAGGCTTATTTGCGCAATTTGAGCATTTCTAGCATGTTTGGTTAAAATTGGAAGTTTACATTTTTCAGTTCTGTCAGACGTTTGTAATATTCTCACAATAAGCTAATTAGCTCAATTGGAGCATTTCTAGCATGTTTGGTTGAAATTGAAAATTTACATTTTTCAGTTTTGTCAGACGTTTGGAAAATGCTTACAGTAGGCTTATTTGCGCAATTTGAGCATTTCTAGCATGTTTGGTTGAAATTGGAAATTTACATTTTTCAGTTTTGTCAGACGTTTGTAATATTCTCACAATAAGCTAATTAGCTCAATTGGAGCATTTCTAGCATGTATGGTTGAAATTGGAAATTTACATTTTTCAGTTTTGTCAGACGTTTGTAATATTCTCACAATAAGCTAATTAGCTCAATTGGAGCATTTCTAACATGTTTGGTTGAAATTGGAAATTTACACTTTTTCACTTTTGTCAGACGTTTGTAAAATTCTTACAGTAAGCTTATTTCCGCAATTGGAGCATTTCTAGCATGTTTGGTTGAATTTGGAAATTTACATTTTTCACTTTTGTCAGACAATTGCAATATTCTCACAATAAGCTAATTAGCTCAATTGGAGAATTTTCAGCATGTTTGGTTGAAATTGGAAATTTACACTTTTTCACTTTTGTCAGACGTTTGTAAAATTCTTACAGTAAGCTTATTTCCGCAATTGGAGCATTTCTAGCATGTTTGGTTGAAATTGGAAATTTACATTTTTCAGTTTTGTCAGACGTTTGTAATATTCTCACAATAAGCTAATTAGCTCAATTGGAGCATTTCTAGGATGTTTGGTTGAAATTGGAAATTTACATTTTTCACTTTTGGCAGACAATTGCAATTTTCTCTCAATAAGCTAATTAGCTCAATTGGAGCATTTCTAGCATGTTTGGTTGAAATTGGAAATTTACATTTTTCACTTTTGTCAGACGTTTGTAAAATTCTTAAAATAGGCTTATTTGCGCAATTTGAGCATTTCTAGCATGTTTGGTTGAAATTGGAAATTTACATTTTTCACTTTTGTCAGACGTTTGTAATATTCTTACAGTAAGCTTAGTTCCGCAATTGGAGCATTTCTAGCATGTTTGGTTGAAATTGGAAATTTACATTTTTCAGTTTTGTCAGACGTTTGTAATATTCTCACAATAAGCTAATTAGCTCAATTGGAGCATTTCTAGCATGTTTGGTTTAAATTGGAAATTTACATTTTTCACTTTTGTCAGACAATTGCAATATTCTCTCAATAAGCTAATTAGCTCAATTGGAGCATTTTTAGCATGTTTGGTTGAAATTGGAAATTTACATTTTTCAGTTCTGTCAGACGTTTGTAATATTCTCACAATAAGCTAATTAGCTCAATTGGAGCATTTCTAACATGTTTGGTTGAAATTATAAATTTAAATTTTTCACTTTTGTCAGACAATTGCAATATTCTCACAATAAGCTAATTAGCTCAATTGGAGCATTTCTAGCATGTTTGGTTGAAATTGAAAATTTACATTTTTCAGTTTTGTCAGACGTTTGGAAAATGCTTACAGTAGGCTTATTTGCGCAATTTGAGCATTTCTAGCATGTTTGGTTGAAATTGGAAATTTACATTTTTCAGTTTTGTCAGACGTTTGTAATATTCTCACAATAAGCTAATTAGCTCAATTGGAGCATTTCTAGCATGTTTGGTTGAAATTGGAAATTTACATTTTTCAGTTTTGTCAGACGTTTGTAAAATTCTTACAGTAGGCTTATTTGCGCAATTTGAGCATTTCTAGCATGTTTGGTTAAAATTGGAAGTTTACATTTTTCAGTTCTGTCAGACGTTTGTAATATTCTCACAATAAGCTAATTAGCTCAATTGGAGCATTTCTAGCATGTTTGGTTGAAATTGAAAATTTACATTTTTCAGTTTTGTCAGACGTTTGGAAAATGCTTACAGTAGGCTTATTTGCGCAATTTGAGCATTTCTAGCATGTTTGGTTGAAATTGGAAATTTACATTTTTCAGTTTTGTCAGACGTTTGTAATATTCTCACAATAAGCTAATTAGCTCAATTGGAGCATTTCTAGCATGTATGGTTGAAATTGGAAATTTACATTTTTCAGTTTTGTCAGACGTTTGTAATATTCTCACAATAAGCTAATTAGCTCAATTGGAGCATTTCTAACATGTTTGGTTGAAATTGGAAATTTACACTTTTTCACTTTTGTCAGACGTTTGTAAAATTCTTACAGTAAGCTTATTTCCGCAATTGGAGCATTTCTAGCATGTTTGGTTGAATTTGGAAATTTACATTTTTCACTTTTGTCAGACAATTGCAATATTCTCACAATAAGCTAATTAGCTCAATTGGAGAATTTTTAGCATGTTTGGTTGAAATTGGAAATTTACACTTTTTCACTTTTGTCAGACGTTTGTAAAATTCTTACAGTAAGCTTATTTCCGCAATTGGAGCATTTCTAGCATGTTTGGTTGAAATTGGAAATTTACATTTTTCAGTTTTGTCAGACGTTTGTAATATTCTCACAATAAGCTAATTAGCTCAATTGGAGCATTTCTAGGATGTTTGGTTGAAATTGGAAATTTACATTTTTCACTTTTGGCAGACAATTGCAATTTTCTCTCAATAAGCTAATTAGCTCAATTGGAGCATTTCTAGCATGTTTGGTTGAAATTGGAAATTTACATTTTTCACTTTTGTCAGACGTTTGTAAAATTCTTAAAATAGGCTTATTTGCGCAATTTGAGCATTTCTAGCATGTTTGGTTGAAATTGGAAATTTACATTTTTCACTTTTGTCAGACGTTTGTAATATTCTTACAGTAAGCTTAGTTCCGCAATTGGAGCATTTCTAGCATGTTTGGTTGAAATTGGAAATTTACATTTTTCAGTTTTGTCAGACGTTTGTAATATTCTCACAATAAGCTAATTAGCTCAATTGGAGCATTTCTAGCATGTTTGGTTTAAATTGGAAATTTACATTTTTCACTTTTGTCAGACAATTGCAATATTCTCTCAATAAGCTAATTAGCTCAATTGGAGCATTTTTAGCATGTTTGTTTGAAATTGGAAATTTACATTTTTCAGTTCTGTCAGACGTTTGTAATATTCTCACAATAAGCTAATTAGCTCAATTGGAGCATTTCTAGCATGTTTGGTTGAAATTGTAAATTTAAATTTTTCACTTTTGTCAGACAATTGCAATATTCTCACAATAAGCTAATTAGCTCAATTGGAGCATTTCTAGCATGTTTGGTTGAAATTGGAAATTTACATTTTTCACTTTTGTCAGACGATTGTAATATTCTCACAATAAGCTAATTAGCTCAATTGGAGCATTTCTAGGATGTTTGGTTGAAATTGGAAATTTACATTTTTCAGTTTTGTCAGACGTTTGTAATATTCTCACAATAAGCTAATTAGCTCAATTGGAGCATTTCTAGGATGTTTGGTTGAAATTGGAAATTTACATTTTTCACTTTTGGCAGACAATTGCAATTTTCTCTCAATAAGCTAATTAGCTCAATTGGAGCATTTCTAGCATGTTTGGTTGAAATTGGAAATTTACATTTTTCACTTTTGTCAGACGTTTGTAAAATTCTTAAAATAGGCTTATTTGCGCAATTTGAGCATTTCTAGCATGTTTGGTTGAAATTGGAAATTTACATTTTTCACTTTTGTCAGACGTTTGTAATATTCTTACAGTAAGCTTAGTTCCGCAATTGGAGCATTTCTAGCATGTTTGGTTGAAATTGGAAATTTACATTTTTCAGTTTTGTCAGACGTTTGTAATATTCTCACAATAAGCTAATTAGCTCAATTGGAGCATTTCTAGCATGTTTGGTTTAAATTGGAAATTTACATTTTTCACTTTTGTCAGACAATTGCAATATTCTCTCAATAAGCTAATTAGCTCAATTGGAGCATTTTTAGCATGTTTGGTTGAAATTGGAAATTTACATTTTTCAGTTCTGTCAGACGTTTGTAATATTCTCACAATAAGCTAATTAGCTCAATTGGAGCATTTCTAACATGTTTGGTTGAAATTGTAAATTTAAATTTTTCACTTTTGTCAGACAATTGCAATATTCTCACAATAAGCTAATTAGCTCAATTGGAGCATTTCTAGCATGTTTGGTTGAAATTGAAAATTTACATTTTTCAGTTTTGTCAGACGTTTGGAAAATGCTTACAGTAGGCTTATTTGCGCAATTTGAGCATTTCTAGCATGTTTGGTTGAAATTGGAAATTTACATTTTTCAGTTTTGTCAGACGTTTGTAATATTCTCACAATAAGCTAATTAGCTCAATTGGAGCATTTCTAGCATGTTTGGTTGAAATTGGAAATTTACATTTTTCAGTTTTGTCAGACGTTTGTAAAATTCTTACAGTAGGCTTATTTGCGCAATTTGAGCATTTCTAGCATGTTTGGTTAAAATTGGAAGTTTACATTTTTCAGTTCTGTCAGACGTTTGTAATATTCTCACAATAAGCTAATTAGCTCAATTGGAGCATTTCTAGCATGTTTGGTTGAAATTGAAAATTTACATTTTTCAGTTTTGTCAGACGTTTGGAAAATGCTTACAGTAGGCTTATTTGCGCAATTTGAGCATTTCTAGCATGTTTGGTTGAAATTGGAAATTTACATTTTTCAGTTTTGTCAGACGTTTGTAATATTCTCACAATAAGCTAATTAGCTCAATTGGAGCATTTCTAGCATGTATGGTTGAAATTGGAAATTTACATTTTTCAGTTTTGTCAGACGTTTGTAATATTCTCACAATAAGCTAATTAGCTCAATTGGAGCATTTCTAACATGTTTGGTTGAAATTGGAAATTTACACTTTTTCACTTTTGTCAGACGTTTGTAAAATTCTTACAGTAAGCTTATTTCCGCAATTGGAGCATTTCTAGCATGTTTGGTTGAATTTGGAAATTTACATTTTTCACTTTTGTCAGACAATTGCAATATTCTCACAATAAGCTAATTAGCTCAATTGGAGAATTTTCAGCATGTTTGGTTGAAATTGGAAATTTACACTTTTTCACTTTTGTCAGACGTTTGTAAAATTCTTACAGTAAGCTTATTTCCGCAATTGGAGCATTTCTAGCATGTTTGGTTGAAATTGGAAATTTACATTTTTCAGTTTTGTCAGACGTTTGTAATATTCTCACAATAAGCTAATTAGCTCAATTGGAGCATTTCTAGGATGTTTGGTTGAAATTGGAAATTTACATTTTTCACTTTTGGCAGACAATTGCAATTTTCTCTCAATAAGCTAATTAGCTCAATTGGAGCATTTCTAGCATGTTTGGTTGAAATTGGAAATTTACATTTTTCACTTTTGTCAGACGTTTGTAAAATTCTTAAAATAGGCTTATTTGCGCAATTTGAGCATTTCTAGCATGTTTGGTTGAAATTGGAAATTTACATTTTTCACTTTTGTCAGACGTTTGTAATATTCTTACAGTAAGCTTAGTTCCGCAATTGGAGCATTTCTAGCATGTTTGGTTGAAATTGGAAATTTACATTTTTCAGTTTTGTCAGACGTTTGTAATATTCTCACAATAAGCTAATTAGCTCAATTGGAGCATTTCTAGCATGTTTGGTTTAAATTGGAAATTTACATTTTTCACTTTTGTCAGACAATTGCAATATTCTCTCAATAAGCTAATTAGCTCAATTGGAGCATTTTTAGCATGTTTGGTTGAAATTGGAAATTTACATTTTTCAGTTCTGTCAGACGTTTGTAATATTCTCACAATAAGCTAATTAGCTCAATTGGAGCATTTCTAACATGTTTGGTTGAAATTATAAATTTAAATTTTTCACTTTTGTCAGACAATTGCAATATTCTCACAATAAGCTAATTAGCTCAATTGGAGCATTTCTAGCATGTTTGGTTGAAATTGAAAATTTACATTTTTCAGTTTTGTCAGACGTTTGGAAAATGCTTACAGTAGGCTTATTTGCGCAATTTGAGCATTTCTAGCATGTTTGGTTGAAATTGGAAATTTACATTTTTCAGTTTTGTCAGACGTTTGTAATATTCTCACAATAAGCTAATTAGCTCAATTGGAGCATTTCTAGCATGTTTGGTTGAAATTGGAAATTTACATTTTTCAGTTTTGTCAGACGTTTGTAAAATTCTTACAGTAGGCTTATTTGCGCAATTTGAGCATTTCTAGCATGTTTGGTTAAAATTGGAAGTTTACATTTTTCAGTTCTGTCAGACGTTTGTAATATTCTCACAATAAGCTAATTAGCTCAATTGGAGCATTTCTAGCATGTTTGGTTGAAATTGAAAATTTACATTTTTCAGTTTTGTCAGACGTTTGGAAAATGCTTACAGTAGGCTTATTTGCGCAATTTGAGCATTTCTAGCATGTTTGGTTGAAATTGGAAATTTACATTTTTCAGTTTTGTCAGACGTTTGTAATATTCTCACAATAAGCTAATTAGCTCAATTGGAGCATTTCTAGCATGTATGGTTGAAATTGGAAATTTACATTTTTCAGTTTTGTCAGACGTTTGTAATATTCTCACAATAAGCTAATTAGCTCAATTGGAGCATTTCTAACATGTTTGGTTGAAATTGGAAATTTACACTTTTTCACTTTTGTCAGACGTTTGTAAAATTCTTACAGTAAGCTTATTTCCGCAATTGGAGCATTTCTAGCATGTTTGGTTGAATTTGGAAATTTACATTTTTCACTTTTGTCAGACAATTGCAATATTCTCACAATAAGCTAATTAGCTCAATTGGAGAATTTTTAGCATGTTTGGTTGAAATTGGAAATTTACACTTTTTCACTTTTGTCAGACGTTTGTAAAATTCTTACAGTAAGCTTATTTCCGCAATTGGAGCATTTCTAGCATGTTTGGTTGAAATTGGAAATTTACATTTTTCAGTTTTGTCAGACGTTTGTAATATTCTCACAATAAGCTAATTAGCTCAATTGGAGCATTTCTAGGATGTTTGGTTGAAATTGGAAATTTACATTTTTCACTTTTGGCAGACAATTGCAATTTTCTCTCAATAAGCTAATTAGCTCAATTGGAGCATTTCTAGCATGTTTGGTTGAAATTGGAAATTTACATTTTTCACTTTTGTCAGACGTTTGTAAAATTCTTAAAATAGGCTTATTTGCGCAATTTGAGCATTTCTAGCATGTTTGGTTGAAATTGGAAATTTACATTTTTCACTTTTGTCAGACGTTTGTAATATTCTTACAGTAAGCTTAGTTCCGCAATTGGAGCATTTCTAGCATGTTTGGTTGAAATTGGAAATTTACATTTTTCAGTTTTGTCAGACGTTTGTAATATTCTCACAATAAGCTAATTAGCTCAATTGGAGCATTTCTAGCATGTTTGGTTTAAATTGGAAATTTACATTTTTCACTTTTGTCAGACAATTGCAATATTCTCTCAATAAGCTAATTAGCTCAATTGGAGCATTTTTAGCATGTTTGTTTGAAATTGGAAATTTACATTTTTCAGTTCTGTCAGACGTTTGTAATATTCTCACAATAAGCTAATTAGCTCAATTGGAGCATTTCTAACATGTTTGGTTGAAATTGTAAATTTAAATTTTTCACTTTTGTCAGACAATTGCAATATTCTCACAATAAGCTAATTAGCTCAATTGGAGCATTTCTAGCATGTTTGGTTGAAATTGAAAATTTACATTTTTCACTTTTGTCAGACGTTTGGAAAATGCTTACAGTAGGCTTATTTGCGCAATTTGAGCATTTCTAGCATGTTTGGTTGAAATTGGAAATTTACATTTTTCAGTTTTGTCAGACGTTTGTAATATTCTCACAATAAGCTAATTAGCTCAATTGGAGCATTTCTAGCATGTTTGGTTGAAATTGGAAATTTACATTTTTCAGTTTTGTCAGACGTTTGTAAAATTCTTACAGTAGGCTTATTTGCGCAATTTGAGCATTTCTAGCATGTTTGGTTAAAATTGGAAGTTTACATTTTTCAGTTCTGTCAGACGTTTGTAATATTCTCACAATAAGCTAATTAGCTCAATTGGAGCATTTCTAGCATGTTTGGTTGAAATTGAAAATTTACATTTTTCAGTTTTGTCAGACGTTTGGAAAATGCTTACAGTAGGCTTATTTGCGCAATTTGAGCATTTCTAGCATGTTTGGTTGAAATTGGAAATTTACATTTTTCACTTTTGTCAGACGTTTGTAATATTCTTACAGTAAGCTTAGTTCCGCAATTGGAGCATTTCTAGCATGTTTGGTTGAAATTGGAAATTTACATTTTTCAGTTTTGTCAGACGTTTGTAATATTCTCACAATAAGCTAATTAGCTCAATTGGAGCATTTCTAGCATGTTTGGTTTAAATTGGAAATTTACATTTTTCACTTTTGTCAGACAATTGCAATATTCTCTCAATAAGCTAATTAGCTCAATTGGAGCATTTTTAGCATGTTTGTTTGAAATTGGCAATTTACATTTTTCAGTTCTGTCAGACGTTTGTAATATTCTCACAATAAGCTAATTAGCTCAATTGGAGCATTTCTAACATGTTTGGTTGAAATTGTAAATTTAAATTTTTCACTTTTGTCAGACAATTGCAATATTCTCACAATAAGCTAATTAGCTCAATTGGAGCATTTCTAGCATGTTTGGTTGAAATTGAAAATTTACATTTTTCAGTTTTGTCAGACGTTTGGAAAATGCTTACAGTAGGCTTATTTGCGCAATTTGAGCATTTCTAGCATGTTTGGTTGAAATTGGAAATTTACATTTTTCAGTTTTGTCAGACGTTTGTAATATTCTCACAATAAGCTAATTAGCTCAATTGGAGCATTTCTAGCATGTTTGGTTGAAATTGGAAATTTACATTTTTCAGTTTTGTCAGACGTTTGTAAAATTCTTACAGTAGGCTTATTTGCGCAATTTGAGCATTTCTAGCATGTTTGGTTAAAATTGGAAGTTTACATTTTTCAGTTCTGTCAGACGTTTGTAATATTCTCACAATAAGCTAATTAGCTCAATTGGAGCATTTCTAGCATGTTTGGTTGAAATTGAAAATTTACATTTTTCAGTTTTGTCAGACGTTTGGAAAATGCTTACAGTAGGCTTATTTGCGCAATTTGAGCATTTCTAGCATGTTTGGTTGAAATTGGAAATTTACATTTTTCAGTTTTGTCAGACGTTTGTAATATTCTCACAATAAGCTAATTAGCTCAATTGGAGCATTTCTAGCATGTATGGTTGAAATTGGAAATTTACATTTTTCAGTTTTGTCAGACGTTTGTAATATTCTCACAATAAGCTAATTAGCTCAATTGGAGCATTTCTAACATGTTTGGTTGAAATTGGAAATTTACACTTTTTCACTTTTGTCAGACGTTTGTAAAATTCTTACAGTAAGCTTATTTCCGCAATTGGAGCATTTCTAGCATGTTTGGTTGAATTTGGAAATTTACATTTTTCACTTTTGTCAGACAATTGCAATATTCTCACAATAAGCTAATTAGCTCAATTGGAGAATTTTTAGCATGTTTGGTTGAAATTGGAAATTTACACTTTTTCACTTTTGTCAGACGTTTGTAAAATTCTTACAGTAAGCTTATTTCCGCAATTGGAGCATTTCTAGCATGTTTGGTTGAAATTGGAAATTTACATTTTTCAGTTTTGTCAGACGTTTGTAATATTCTCACAATAAGCTAATTAGCTCAATTGGAGCATTTCTAGGATGTTTGGTTGAAATTGGAAATTTACATTTTTCACTTTTGGCAGACAATTGCAATTTTCTCTCAATAAGCTAATTAGCTCAATTGGAGCATTTCTAGCATGTTTGGTTGAAATTGGAAATTTACATTTTTCACTTTTGTCAGACGTTTGTAAAATTCTTAAAATAGGCTTATTTGCGCAATTTGAGCATTTCTAGCATGTTTGGTTGAAATTGGAAATTTACATTTTTCACTTTTGTCAGACGTTTGTAATATTCTTACAGTAAGCTTAGTTCCGCAATTGGAGCATTTCTAGCATGTTTGGTTGAAATTGGAAATTTACATTTTTCAGTTTTGTCAGACGTTTGTAATATTCTCACAATAAGCTAATTAGCTCAATTGGAGCATTTCTAGCATGTTTGGTTTAAATTGGAAATTTACATTTTTCACTTTTGTCAGACAATTGCAATATTCTCTCAATAAGCTAATTAGCTCAATTGGAGCATTTTTAGCATGTTTGGTTGAAATTGGAAATTTACATTTTTCAGTTCTGTCAGACGTTTGTAATATTCTCACAATAAGCTAATTAGCTCAATTGGAGCATTTCTAACATGTTTGGTTGAAATTGTAAATTTAAATTTTTCACTTTTGTCAGACAATTGCAATATTCTCACAATAAGCTAATTAGCTCAATTGGAGCATTTCTAGCATGTTTGGTTGAAATTGAAAATTTACATTTTTCAGTTTTGTCAAACGTTTGGAAAATGCTTACAGTAGGCTTATTTGCGCAATTTGAGCATTTCTAGCATGTTTGGTTGAAATTGGAAATTTACATTTTTCAGTTTTGTCAGACGTTTGTAATATTCTCACAATAAGCTAATTAGCTCAATTGGAGCATTTCTAGCATGTTTGGTTGAAATTGGAAATTTACATTTTTCAGTTTTGTCAGACGTTTGTAAAATTCTTACAGTAGGCTTATTTGCGCAATTTGAGCATTTCTAGCATGTTTGGTTAAAATTGGAAGTTTACATTTTTCAGTTCTGTCAGACGTTTGTAATATTCTCACAATAAGCTAATTAGCTCAATTGGAGCATTTCTAGCATGTTTGGTTGAAATTGAAAATTTACATTTTTCAGTTTTGTCAGACGTTTGGAAAATGCTTACAGTAGGCTTATTTGCGCAATTTGAGCATTTCTAGCATGTTTGGTTGAAATTGGAAATTTACATTTTTCAGTTTTGTCAGACGTTTGTAATATTCTCACAATAAGCTAATTAGCTCAATTGGAGCATTTCTAGCATGTATGGTTGAAATTGGAAATTTACATTTTTCAGTTTTGTCAGACGTTTGTAATATTCTCACAATAAGCTAATTAGCTCAATTGGAGCATTTCTAACATGTTTGGTTGAAATTGGAAATTTACACTTTTTCACTTTTGTCAGACGTTTGTAAAATTCTTACAGTAAGCTTATTTCCGCAATTGGAGCATTTCTAGCATGTTTGGTTGAATTTGGAAATTTACATTTTTCACTTTTGTCAGACAATTGCAATATTCTCACAATAAGCTAATTAGCTCAATTGGAGAATTTTTAGCATGTTTGGTTGAAATTGGAAATTTACACTTTTTCACTTTTGTCAGACGTTTGTAAAATTCTTACAGTAAGCTTATTTCCGCAATTGGAGCATTTCTAGCATGTTTGGTTGAAATTGGAAATTTACATTTTTCAGTTTTGTCAGACGTTTGTAATATTCTCACAATAAGCTAATTAGCTCAATTGGAGCATTTCTAGGATGTTTGGTTGAAATTGGAAATTTACATTTTTCACTTTTGGCAGACAATTGCAATTTTCTCTCAATAAGCTAATTAGCTCAATTGGAGCATTTCTAGCATGTTTGGTTGAAATTGGAAATTTACATTTTTCACTTTTGTCAGACGTTTGTAAAATTCTTAAAATAGGCTTATTTGCGCAATTTGAGCATTTCTAGCATGTTTGGTTGAAATTGGAAATTTACATTTTTCACTTTTGTCAGACGTTTGTAATATTCTTACAGTAAGCTTAGTTCCGCAATTGGAGCATTTCTAGCATGTTTGGTTGAAATTGGAAATTTACATTTTTCAGTTTTGTCAGACGTTTGTAATATTCTCACAATAAGCTAATTAGCTCAATTGGTGCATTTCTAGCATGTTTGGTTTAAATTGGAAATTTACATTTTTCACTTTTGTCAGACAATTGCAATATTCTCTCAATAAGCTAATTAGCTCAATTGGAGCATTTTTAGCATGTTTGGTTGAAATTGGAAATTTACATTTTTCAGTTCTGTCAGACGTTTGTAATATTCTCACAATAAGCTAATTAGCTCAATTGGAGCATTTCTAACATGTTTGGTTGAAATTGTAAATTTAAATTTTTCACTTTTGTCAGACAATTGCAATATTCTCACAATAAGCTAATTAGCTCAATTGGAGCATTTCTAGCATGTTTGGTTGAAATTGAAAATTTACATTTTTCAGTTTTGTCAGACGTTTGGAAAATGCTTACAGTAGGCTTATTTGCGCAATTTGAGCATTTCTAGCATGTTTGGTTGAAATTGGAAATTTACATTTTTCAGTTTTGTCAGACGTTTGTAATATTCTCACAATAAGCTAATTAGCTCAATTGGAGCATTTCTAGCATGTTTGGTTGAAATTGGAAATTTACATTTTTCAGTTTTGTCAGACGTTTGTAAAATTCTTACAGTAGGCTTATTTGCGCAATTTGAGCATTTCTAGCATGTTTGGTTAAAATTGGAAGTTTACATTTTTCAGTTCTGTCAGACGTTTGTAATATTCTCACAATAAGCTAATTAGCTCAATTGGAGCATTTCTAGCATGTTTGGTTGAAATTGAAAATTTACATTTTTCAGTTTTGTCAGACGTTTGGAAAATGCTTACAGTAGGCTTATTTGCGCAATTTGAGCATTTCTAGCATGTTTGGTTGAAATTGGAAATTTACATTTTTCAGTTTTGTCAGACGTTTGTAATATTCTCACAATAAGCTAATTAGCTCAATTGGAGCATTTCTAGCATGTATGGTTGAAATTGGAAATTTACATTTTTCAGTTTTGTCAGACGTTTGTAATATTCTCACAATAAGCTAATTAGCTCAATTGGAGCATTTCTAACATGTTTGGTTGAAATTGGAAATTTACACTTTTTCACTTTTGTCAGACGTTTGTAAAATTCTTACAGTAAGCTTATTTCCGCAATTGGAGCATTTCTAGCATGTTTGGTTGAATTTGGAAATTTACATTTTTCACTTTTGTCAGACAATTGCAATATTCTCACAATAAGCTAATTAGCTCAATTGGAGAATTTTTAGCATGTTTGGTTGAAATTGGAAATTTACACTTTTTCACTTTTGTCAGACGTTTGTAAAATTCTTACAGTAAGCTTATTTCCGCAATTGGAGCATTTCTAGCATGTTTGGTTGAAATTGGAAATTTACATTTTTCAGTTTTGTCAGACGTTTGTAATATTCTCACAATAAGCTAATTAGCTCAATTGGAGCATTTCTAGGATGTTTGGTTGAAATTGGAAATTTACATTTTTCACTTTTGGCAGACAATTGCAATTTTCTCTCAATAAGCTAATTAGCTCAATTGGAGCATTTCTAGCATGTTTGGTTGAAATTGGAAATTTACATTTTTCACTTTTGTCAGACGTTTGTAAAATTCTTAAAATAGGCTTATTTGCGCAATTTGAGCATTTCTAGCATGTTTGGTTGAAATTGGAAATTTACATTTTTCACTTTTGTCAGACGTTTGTAATATTCTTACAGTAAGCTTAGTTCCGCAATTGGAGCATTTCTAGCATGTTTGGTTGAAATTGGAAATTTACATTTTTCAGTTTTGTCAGACGTTTGTAATATTCTCACAATAAGCTAATTAGCTCAATTGGAGCATTTCTAGCATGTTTGGTTTAAATTGGAAATTTACATTTTTCACTTTTGTCAGACAATTGCAATATTCTCTCAATAAGCTAATTAGCTCAATTGAAGCATTTTTAGCATGTTTGGTTGAAATTGGAAATTTACATTTTTCAGTTCTGTCAGACGTTTGTAATATTCTCACAATAAGCTAATTAGCTCAATTGGAGCATTTCTAACATGTTTGGTTGAAATTGTAAATTTAAATTTTTCACTTTTGTCAGACAATTGCAATATTCTCACAATAAGCTAATTAGCTCAATTGGAGCATTTCTAGCATGTTTGGTTGAAATTGAAAATTTACATTTTTCAGTTTTGTCAGACGTTTGGAAAATGCTTACAGTAGGCTTATTTGCGCAATTTGAGCATTTCTAGCATGTTTGGTTGAAATTGGAAATTTACATTTTTCAGTTTTGTCAGACGTTTGTAATATTCTCACAATAAGCTAATTAGCTCAATTGGAGCATTTCTAGCATGTTTGGTTGAAATTGGAAATTTACATTTTTCAGTTTTGTCAGACGTTTGTAAAATTCTTACAGTAGGCTTATTTGCGCAATTTGAGCATTTCTAGCATGTTTGGTTAAAATTGGAAGTTTACATTTTTCAGTTCTGTCAGACGTTTGTAATATTCTCACAATAAGCTAATTAGCTCAATTGGAGCATTTCTAGCATGTTTGGTTGAAATTGAAAATTTACATTTTTCAGTTTTGTCAGACGTTTGGAAAATGCTTACAGTAGGCTTATTTGCGCAATTTGAGCATTTCTAGCATGTTTGGTTGAAATTGGAAATTTACATTTTTCAGTTTTGTCAGACGTTTGTAATATTCTCACAATAAGCTAATTAGCTCAATTGGAGCATTTCTAGCATGTATGGTTGAAATTGGAAATTTACATTTTTCAGTTTTGTCAGACGTTTGTAATATTCTCACAATAAGCTAATTAGCTCAATTGGAGCATTTCTAACATGTTTGGTTGAAATTGGAAATTTACACTTTTTCACTTTTGTCAGACGTTTGTAAAATTCTTACAGTAAGCTTATTTCCGCAATTGGAGCATTTCTAGCATGTTTGGTTGAATTTGGAAATTTACATTTTTCACTTTTGTCAGACAATTGCAATATTCTCACAATAAGCTAATTAGCTCAATTGGAGAATTTTTAGCATGTTTGGTTGAAATTGGAAATTTACACTTTTTCACTTTTGTCAGACGTTTGTAAAATTCTTACAGTAAGCTTATTTCCGCAATTGGAGCATTTCTAGCATGTTTGGTTGAAATTGGAAATTTACATTTTTCAGTTTTGTCAGACGTTTGTAATATTCTCACAATAAGCTAATTAGCTCAATTGGAGCATTTCTAGGATGTTTGGTTGAAATTGGAAATTTACATTTTTCACTTTTGGCAGACAATTGCAATTTTCTCTCAATAAGCTAATTAGCTCAATTGGAGCATTTCTAGCATGTTTGGTTGAAATTGGAAATTTACATTTTTCACTTTTGTCAGACGTTTGTAAAATTCTTAAAATAGGCTTATTTGCGCAATTTGAGCATTTCTAGCATGTTTGGTTGAAATTGGAAATTTACATTTTTCACTTTTGTCAGACGTTTGTAATATTCTTACAGTAAGCTTAGTTCCGCAATTGGAGCATTTCTAGCATGTTTGGTTGAAATTGGAAATTTACATTTTTCAGTTTTGTCAGACGTTTGTAATATTCTCACAATAAGCTAATTAGCTCAATTGGAGCATTTCTAGCATGTTTGGTTTAAATTGGAAATTTACATTTTTCACTTTTGTCAGACAATTGCAATATTCTCTCAATAAGCTAATTAGCTCAATTGGAGCATTTTTAGCATGTTTGGTTGAAATTGGAAATTTACATTTTTCAGTTCTGTCAGACGTTTGTAATATTCTCACAATAAGCTAATTAGCTCAATTGGAGCATTTCTAACATGTTTGGTTGAAATTGTAAATTTAAATTTTTCACTTTTGTCAGACAATTGCAATATTCTCACAATAAGCTAATTAGCTCAATTGGAGCATTTCTAGCATGTTTGGTTGAAATTGAAAATTTACATTTTTCAGTTTTGTCAGACGTTTGGAAAATGCTTACAGTAGGCTTATTTGCGCAATTTGAGCATTTCTAGCATGTTTGGTTGAAATTGGAAATTTACATTTTTCAGTTTTGTCAGACGTTTGTAATATTCTCACAATAAGCTAATTAGCTCAATTGGAGCATTTCTAGCATGTTTGGTTGAAATTGGAAATTTACATTTTTCAGTTTTGTCAGACGTTTGTAAAATTCTTACAGTAGGCTTATTTGCGCAATTTGAGCATTTCTAGCATGTTTGGTTGAAATTGGAAATTTACATTTTTCAGTTTTGTCAGACGTTTGTAATATTCTCACAATAAGCTAATTAGCTCAATTGGAGCATTTCTAGCATGTATGGTTGAAATTGGAAATTTACATTTTTCAGTTTTGTCAGACGTTTGTAATATTCTCACAATAAGCTAATTAGCTCAATTGGAGCATTTCTAACATGTTTGGTTGAAATTGGAAATTTACACTTTTTCACTTTTGTCAGACGTTTGTAAAATTCTTACAGTAAGCTTATTTCCGCAATTGGAGCATTTCTAGCATGTTTGGTTGAATTTGGAAATTTACATTTTTCACTTTTGTCAGACAATTGCAATATTCTCACAATAAGCTAATTAGCTCAATTGGAGAATTTTTAGCATGTTTGGTTGAAATTGGAAATTTACACTTTTTCACTTTTGTCAGACGTTTGTAAAATTCTTACAGTAAGCTTATTTCCGCAATTGGAGCATTTCTAGCATGTTTGGTTGAAATTGGAAATTTACATTTTTCAGTTTTGTCAGACGTTTGTAATATTCTCACAATAAGCTAATTAGCTCAATTGGAGCATTTCTAGGATGTTTGGTTGAAATTGGAAATTTACATTTTTCACTTTTGGCAGACAATTGCAATTTTCTCTCAATAAGCTAATTAGCTCAATTGGAGCATTTCTAGCATGTTTGGTTGAAATTGGAAATTTACATTTTTCACTTTTGTCAGACGTTTGTAAAATTCTTAAAATAGGCTTATTTGCGCAATTTGAGCATTTCTAGCATGTTTGGTTGAAATTGGAAATTTACATTTTTCACTTTTGTCAGACGTTTGTAATATTCTTACAGTAAGCTTAGTTCCGCAATTGGAGCATTTCTAGCATGTTTGGTTGAAATTGGAAATTTACATTTTTCAGTTTTGTCAGACGTTTGTAATATTCTCACAATAAGCTAATTAGCTCAATTGGAGCATTTCTAGCATGTTTGGTTTAAATTGGAAATTTACATTTTTCACTTTTGTCAGACAATTGCAATATTCTCTCAATAAGCTAATTAGCTCAATTGGAGCATTTTTAGCATGTTTGGTTGAAATTGGAAATTTACATTTTTCAGTTCTGTCAGACGTTTGTAATATTCTCACAATAAGCTAATTAGCTCAATTGGAGCATTTCTAACATGTTTGGTTGAAATTGTAAATTTAAATTTTTCACTTTTGTCAGACAATTGCAATATTCTCACAATAAGCTAATTAGCTCAATTGGAGCATTTCTAGCATGTTTGGTTGAAATTGAAAATTTACATTTTTCAGTTTTGTCAGACGTTTGGAAAATGCTTACAGTAGGCTTATTTGCGCAATTTGAGCATTTCTAGCATGTTTGGTTGAAATTGGAAATTTACATTTTTCAGTTTTGTCAGACGTTTGTAATATTCTCACAATAAGCTAATTAGCTCAATTGGAGCATTTCTAGCATGTTTGGTTGAAATTGGAAATTTACATTTTTCAGTTTTGTCAGACGTTTGTAAAATTCTTACAGTAGGCTTATTTGCGCAATTTGAGCATTTCTAGCATGTTTGGTTGAAATTGGAAATTTACATTTTTCACTTTTGTCAGACGATTGCAATATTCTCACAATAAGCTAATTAGCTCAATTGGAGCATTTCTAACATGTTTGGTTGAAATTGTAAATTTACATTTTTCACTTTTGTCAGACAATTGCAATATTCTCACAATAAGCTAATTAGCTCAATTGGAGCATTTCTAGCATGTTTGGTTGAAATTGTAAATTTACATTTTTCAGTTTTGTCAGACGTTTGTAAAATTCTTACAGTAGGCTTATTTGCGCAATTTGAGCATTTCTAGCATGTTTGGTTGAAATTGGAAATTTACATTTTTCACTTTTGTCAGACAATTGCAATATTCTCTCAATAAGCTAATTAGCTCAATTGGAGCATTTCTAGCATGTTTGTTTGAAATTGGAAATTTACATTTTTCAGTTTTGTCAGACGTTTGTAATATTCTCACAATAAGCTAATTAGCTCAATTGGAGCATTTCTAGCATGTATGGTTGAAATTGGAAATTTACATTTTTCAGTTTTGTCAAACGTTTGTAATATTCTCACAATAAGCTAATTAGCTCAATTGGAGCATTTCTAACATGTTTGGTTGAAATTGGAAATTTACACTTTTTCACTTTTGTCAGACGTTTGTAAAATTCTTACAGTAAGCTTATTTCCGCAATTGGAGCATTTCTAGCATGTTTGGTTGAATTTGGAAATTTACATTTTTCACTTTTGTCAGACAATTGCAATATTCTCACAATAAGCTAATTAGCTCAATTGGAGAATTTTTAGCATGTTTGGTTGAAATTGGAAATTTACACTTTTTCACTTTTGTCAGACGTTTGTAAAATTCTTACAGTAAGCTTATTTCCGCAATTGGAGCATTTCTAGCATGTTTGGTTGAAATTGGAAATTTACATTTTTCAGTTTTGTCAGACGTTTGTAATATTCTCACAATAAGCTAATTAGCTCAATTGGAGCATTTCTAGCATGTTTGGTTTAAATTGGAAATTTACATTTTTCACTTTTGTCAGACGTTTGTAATATTCTCACAATAAGCTAATTAGCTCAATTGGAGCATTTCTAGCATGTTTGGTTGAAATTGGAAATTTACATTTTTCAGTTTTGTCAGACGTTTGTAATATTCTCACAATAAGCTAATTAGCTCAATTGGAGCATTTCTAACATGTTTGGTTGAAATTGTAAATTTACATTTTTCACTTTTGTCAGACGTTTGTAATATTCTCACAATAAGCTAATTAGCTCAATTGGAGCATTTCTAGCATGTTTGGTTGAATTTGGAAATTTACATTTTTCACTTTTGTCAGACAATTGCAATATTCTCTCAATAAGCTAATTAGCTCAATTGGAGAATTTCTAGCATGTTTGGTTGAAATTGGAAATTTACACTTTTTCACTTTTGTCAGACGTTTGTAAAATTCTTACAGTAAGCTTATTTCCGCAATTGGAGCATTTCTAGCATGTTTGGTTGAAATTGGAAATTTACATTTTTCAGTTTTGTCAGACGTTTGTAATATTCTCACAATAAGCTAATTAGCTCAATTGGAGCATTTCTAGCATGTTTGGTTTAAATTGGAAATTTACATTTTTCACTTTTGTCAGACAATTGCAATATTCTCTCAATAAGCTAATAAGCTCAATTGGAGAATTTTTAGCATGTTTGGTTGAAATTGGAAATTTACACTTTTTCACTTTTGTCAGACGTTTGTAAAATTCTTACAGTAAGCTTATTTCCGCAATTGGAGCATTTCTAGCATGTTTGGTTGAAATTGGAAATTTACATTTTTCAGTTTTGTCAAACGTTTGTAATATTCTCACAATAAGCTAATTAGCTCAATTGGAGCATTTCTAGCATGTTTGGTTGAAATTGGAAATTTACACTTTTTCACTTTTGTCAGACGTTTGTAAAATTCTTACAGTAAGCTTATTTCCGCAATTGGAGCATTTCTAGCATGTTTGGTTGAATTTGGAAATTTACATTTTTCACTTTTGTCAGACAATTGCAATATTCTCACAATAAGCTAATTAGCTCAATTGGAGAATTTTTAGCATGTTTGGTTGAAATTGGAAATTTACACTTTTTCACTTTTGTCAGACGTTTGTAAAATTCTTACAGTAAGCTTATTTCCGCAATTGGAGCATTTCTAGCATGTTTGGTTGAAATTGGAAATTTACATTTTTCAGTTTTGTCAGACGTTTGTAATATTCTCACAATAAGCTAATTAGCTCAATTGGAGCATTTCTAGCATGTTTGGTTTAAATTGGAAATTTACATTTTTCACTTTTGTCAGACGTTTGTAATATTCTCACAATAAGCTAATTAGCTCAATTGGAGCATTTCTAGCATGTTTGGTTGAAATTGGAAATTTACATTTTTCAGTTTTGTCAGACGTTTGTAATATTCTCACAATAAGCTAATTAGCTCAATTGGAGCATTTCTAGCATGTTTGGTTTAAATTGGAAATTTACATTTTTCACTTTTGTCAGACAATTGCAATATTCTCTCAATAAGCTAATAAGCTCAATTGGAGAATTTTTAGCATGTTTGGTTGAAATTGGAAATTTACACTTTTTCACTTTTGTCAGACGTTTGTAAAATTCTTACAGTAAGCTTATTTCCGCAATTGGAGCATTTCTAGCATGTTTGGTTGAAATTGGAAATTTACATTTTTCAGTTTTGTCAAACGTTTGTAATATTCTCACAATAAGCTAATTAGCTCAATTGGAGCATTTCTAGCATGTTTGGTTGAAATTGGAAATTTACACTTTTTCACTTTTGTCAGACGTTTGTAAAATTCTTACAGTAAGCTTATTTCCGCAATTGGAGCATTTCTAGCATGTTTGGTTGAATTTGGAAATTTACATTTTTCACTTTTGTCAGACAATTGCAATATTCTCACAATAAGCTAATTAGCTCAATTGGAGAATTTTTAGCATGTTTGGTTGAAATTGGAAATTTACACTTTTTCACTTTTGTCAGACGTTTGTAAAATTCTTACAGTAAGCTTATTTCCGCAATTGGAGCATTTCTAGCATGTTTGGTTGAAATTGGAAATTTACATTTTTCAGTTTTGTCAGACGTTTGTAATATTCTCACAATAAGCTAATTAGCTCAATTGGAGCATTTCTAGCATGTTTGGTTTAAATTGGAAATTTACATTTTTCACTTTTGTCAGACAATTGCAATATTCTCTCAATAAGCTAATTAGCTCAATTGAAGCATTTTTAGCATGTTTGGTTGAAATTGGAAATTTACATTTTTCAGTTCTGTCAGACGTTTGTAATATTCTCACAATAAGCTAATTAGCTCAATTGGAGCATTTCTAACATGTTTGGTTGAAATTGTAAATTTAAATTTTTCACTTTTGTCAGACAATTGCAATATTCTCACAATAAGCTAATTAGCTCAATTGGAGCATTTCTAGCATGTTTGGTTGAAATTGAAAATTTACATTTTTCAGTTTTGTCAGACGTTTGGAAAATGCTTACAGTAGGCTTATTTGCGCAATTTGAGCATTTCTAGCATGTTTGGTTGAAATTGGAAATTTACATTTTTCAGTTTTGTCAGACGTTTGTAATATTCTCACAATAAGCTAATTAGCTCAATTGGAGCATTTCTAGCATGTTTGGTTGAAATTGGAAATTTACATTTTTCAGTTTTGTCAGACGTTTGTAAAATTCTTACAGTAGGCTTATTTGCGCAATTTGAGCATTTCTAGCATGTTTGGTTAAAATTGGAAGTTTACATTTTTCAGTTCTGTCAGACGTTTGTAATATTCTCACAATAAGCTAATTAGCTCAATTGGAGCATTTCTAGCATGTTTGGTTGAAATTGAAAATTTACATTTTTCAGTTTTGTCAGACGTTTGGAAAATGCTTACAGTAGGCTTATTTGCGCAATTTGAGCATTTCTAGCATGTTTGGTTGAAATTGGAAATTTACATTTTTCAGTTTTGTCAGACGTTTGTAATATTCTCACAATAAGCTAATTAGCTCAATTGGAGCATTTCTAGCATGTATGGTTGAAATTGGAAATTTACATTTTTCAGTTTTGTCAGACGTTTGTAATATTCTCACAATAAGCTAATTAGCTCAATTGGAGCATTTCTAACATGTTTGGTTGAAATTGGAAATTTACACTTTTTCACTTTTGTCAGACGTTTGTAAAATTCTTACAGTAAGCTTATTTCCGCAATTGGAGCATTTCTAGCATGTTTGGTTGAATTTGGAAATTTACATTTTTCACTTTTGTCAGACAATTGCAATATTCTCACAATAAGCTAATTAGCTCAATTGGAGAATTTTTAGCATGTTTGGTTGAAATTGGAAATTTACACTTTTTCACTTTTGTCAGACGTTTGTAAAATTCTTACAGTAAGCTTATTTCCGCAATTGGAGCATTTCTAGCATGTTTGGTTGAAATTGGAAATTTACATTTTTCAGTTTTGTCAGACGTTTGTAATATTCTCACAATAAGCTAATTAGCTCAATTGGAGCATTTCTAGGATGTTTGGTTGAAATTGGAAATTTACATTTTTCACTTTTGGCAGACAATTGCAATTTTCTCTCAATAAGCTAATTAGCTCAATTGGAGCATTTCTAGCATGTTTGGTTGAAATTGGAAATTTACATTTTTCACTTTTGTCAGACGTTTGTAAAATTCTTAAAATAGGCTTATTTGCGCAATTTGAGCATTTCTAGCATGTTTGGTTGAAATTGGAAATTTACATTTTTCACTTTTGTCAGACGTTTGTAATATTCTTACAGTAAGCTTAGTTCCGCAATTGGAGCATTTCTAGCATGTTTGGTTGAAATTGGAAATTTACATTTTTCAGTTTTGTCAGACGTTTGTAATATTCTCACAATAAGCTAATTAGCTCAATTGGAGCATTTCTAGCATGTTTGGTTTAAATTGGAAATTTACATTTTTCACTTTTGTCAGACAATTGCAATATTCTCTCAATAAGCTAATTAGCTCAATTGGAGCATTTTTAGCATGTTTGGTTGAAATTGGAAATTTACATTTTTCAGTTCTGTCAGACGTTTGTAATATTCTCACAATAAGCTAATTAGCTCAATTGGAGCATTTCTAACATGTTTGGTTGAAATTGTAAATTTAAATTTTTCACTTTTGTCAGACAATTGCAATATTCTCACAATAAGCTAATTAGCTCAATTGGAGCATTTCTAGCATGTTTGGTTGAAATTGAAAATTTACATTTTTCAGTTTTGTCAGACGTTTGGAAAATGCTTACAGTAGGCTTATTTGCGCAATTTGAGCATTTCTAGCATGTTTGGTTGAAATTGGAAATTTACATTTTTCAGTTTTGTCAGACGTTTGTAATATTCTCACAATAAGCTAATTAGCTCAATTGGAGCATTTCTAGCATGTTTGGTTGAAATTGGAAATTTACATTTTTCAGTTTTGTCAGACGTTTGTAAAATTCTTACAGTAGGCTTATTTGCGCAATTTGAGCATTTCTAGCATGTTTGGTTGAAATTGGAAATTTACATTTTTCAGTTTTGTCAGACGTTTGTAATATTCTCACAATAAGCTAATTAGCTCAATTGGAGCATTTCTAGCATGTATGGTTGAAATTGGAAATTTACATTTTTCAGTTTTGTCAGACGTTTGTAATATTCTCACAATAAGCTAATTAGCTCAATTGGAGCATTTCTAACATGTTTGGTTGAAATTGGAAATTTACACTTTTTCACTTTTGTCAGACGTTTGTAAAATTCTTACAGTAAGCTTATTTCCGCAATTGGAGCATTTCTAGCATGTTTGGTTGAATTTGGAAATTTACATTTTTCACTTTTGTCAGACAATTGCAATATTCTCACAATAAGCTAATTAGCTCAATTGGAGAATTTTTAGCATGTTTGGTTGAAATTGGAAATTTACACTTTTTCACTTTTGTCAGACGTTTGTAAAATTCTTACAGTAAGCTTATTTCCGCAATTGGAGCATTTCTAGCATGTTTGGTTGAAATTGGAAATTTACATTTTTCAGTTTTGTCAGACGTTTGTAATATTCTCACAATAAGCTAATTAGCTCAATTGGAGCATTTCTAGGATGTTTGGTTGAAATTGGAAATTTACATTTTTCACTTTTGGCAGACAATTGCAATTTTCTCTCAATAAGCTAATTAGCTCAATTGGAGCATTTCTAGCATGTTTGGTTGAAATTGGAAATTTACATTTTTCACTTTTGTCAGACGTTTGTAAAATTCTTAAAATAGGCTTATTTGCGCAATTTGAGCATTTCTAGCATGTTTGGTTGAAATTGGAAATTTACATTTTTCACTTTTGTCAGACGTTTGTAATATTCTTACAGTAAGCTTAGTTCCGCAATTGGAGCATTTCTAGCATGTTTGGTTGAAATTGGAAATTTACATTTTTCAGTTTTGTCAGACGTTTGTAATATTCTCACAATAAGCTAATTAGCTCAATTGGAGCATTTCTAGCATGTTTGGTTTAAATTGGAAATTTACATTTTTCACTTTTGTCAGACAATTGCAATATTCTCTCAATAAGCTAATTAGCTCAATTGGAGCATTTTTAGCATGTTTGGTTGAAATTGGAAATTTACATTTTTCAGTTCTGTCAGACGTTTGTAATATTCTCACAATAAGCTAATTAGCTCAATTGGAGCATTTCTAACATGTTTGGTTGAAATTGTAAATTTAAATTTTTCACTTTTGTCAGACAATTGCAATATTCTCACAATAAGCTAATTAGCTCAATTGGAGCATTTCTAGCATGTTTGGTTGAAATTGAAAATTTACATTTTTCAGTTTTGTCAGACGTTTGGAAAATGCTTACAGTAGGCTTATTTGCGCAATTTGAGCATTTCTAGCATGTTTGGTTGAAATTGGAAATTTACATTTTTCAGTTTTGTCAGACGTTTGTAATATTCTCACAATAAGCTAATTAGCTCAATTGGAGCATTTCTAGCATGTTTGGTTGAAATTGGAAATTTACATTTTTCAGTTTTGTCAGACGTTTGTAAAATTCTTACAGTAGGCTTATTTGCGCAATTTGAGCATTTCTAGCATGTTTGGTTGAAATTGGAAATTTACATTTTTCAGTTTTGTCAGACGTTTGTAATATTCTCACAATAAGCTAATTAGCTCAATTGGAGCATTTCTAGCATGTATGGTTGAAATTGGAAATTTACATTTTTCAGTTTTGTCAGACGTTTGTAATATTCTCACAATAAGCTAATTAGCTCAATTGGAGCATTTCTAACATGTTTGGTTGAAATTGGAAATTTACACTTTTTCACTTTTGTCAGACGTTTGTAAAATTCTTACAGTAAGCTTATTTCCGCAATTGGAGCATTTCTAGCATGTTTGGTTGAATTTGGAAATTTACATTTTTCACTTTTGTCAGACAATTGCAATATTCTCACAATAAGCTAATTAGCTCAATTGGAGAATTTTTAGCATGTTTGGTTGAAATTGGAAATTTACACTTTTTCACTTTTGTCAGACGTTTGTAAAATTCTTACAGTAAGCTTATTTCCGCAATTGGAGCATTTCTAGCATGTTTGGTTGAAATTGGAAATTTACATTTTTCAGTTTTGTCAGACGTTTGTAATATTCTCACAATAAGCTAATTAGCTCAATTGGAGCATTTCTAGGATGTTTGGTTGAAATTGGAAATTTACATTTTTCACTTTTGGCAGACAATTGCAATTTTCTCTCAATAAGCTAATTAGCTCAATTGGAGCATTTCTAGCATGTTTGGTTGAAATTGGAAATTTACATTTTTCACTTTTGTCAGACGTTTGTAAAATTCTTAAAATAGGCTTATTTGCGCAATTTGAGCATTTCTAGCATGTTTGGTTGAAATTGGAAATTTACATTTTTCACTTTTGTCAGACGTTTGTAATATTCTTACAGTAAGCTTAGTTCCGCAATTGGAGCATTTCTAGCATGTTTGGTTGAAATTGGAAATTTACATTTTTCAGTTTTGTCAGACGTTTGTAATATTCTCACAATAAGCTAATTAGCTCAATTGGAGCATTTCTAGCATGTTTGGTTTAAATTGGAAATTTACATTTTTCACTTTTGTCAGACAATTGCAATATTCTCTCAATAAGCTAATTAGCTCAATTGGAGCATTTTTAGCATGTTTGGTTGAAATTGGAAATTTACATTTTTCAGTTCTGTCAGACGTTTGTAATATTCTCACAATAAGCTAATTAGCTCAATTGGAGCATTTCTAACATGTTTGGTTGAAATTGTAAATTTAAATTTTTCACTTTTGTCAGACAATTGCAATATTCTCACAATAAGCTAATTAGCTCAATTGAAGCATTTCTAGCATGTTTGGTTGAAATTGAAAATTTACATTTTTCAGTTTTGTCAGACGTTTGGAAAATGCTTACAGTAGGCTTATTTGCGCAATTTGAGCATTTCTAGCATGTTTGGTTGAAATTGGAAATTTACATTTTTCAGTTTTGTCAGACGTTTGTAATATTCTCACAATAAGCTAATTAGCTCAATTGGAGCATTTCTAGCATGTTTGGTTGAAATTGGAAATTTACATTTTTCAGTTTTGTCAGACGTTTGTAAAATTCTTACAGTAGGCTTATTTGCGCAATTTGAGCATTTCTAGCATGTTTGGTTGAAATTGGAAATTTACATTTTTCACTTTTGTCAGACGATTGCAATATTCTCACAATAAGCTAATTAGCTCAATTGGAGCATTTCTAACATGTTTGGTTGAAATTGTAAATTTACATTTTTCACTTTTGTCAGACAATTGCAATATTCTCACAATAAGCTAATTAGCTCAATTGGAGCATTTCTAGCATGTTTGGTTGAAATTGTAAATTTACATTTTTCAGTTTTGTCAGACGTTTGTAAAATTCTTACAGTAGGCTTATTTGCGCAATTTGAGCATTTCTAGCATGTTTGGTTGAAATTGGAAATTTACATTTTTCACTTTTGTCAGACAATTGCAATATTCTCTCAATAAGCTAATTAGCTCAATTGGAGCATTTCTAGCATGTTTGTTTGAAATTGGAAATTTACATTTTTCAGTTTTGTCAGACGTTTGTAATATTCTCACAATAAGCTAATTAGCTCAATTGGAGCATTTCTAGCATGTATGGTTGAAATTGGAAATTTACATTTTTCAGTTTTGTCAAACGTTTGTAATATTCTCACAATAAGCTAATTAGCTCAATTGGAGCATTTCTAACATGTTTGGTTGAAATTGGAAATTTACACTTTTTCACTTTTGTCAGACGTTTGTAAAATTCTTACAGTAAGCTTATTTCCGCAATTGGAGCATTTCTAGCATGTTTGGTTGAATTTGGAAATTTACATTTTTCACTTTTGTCAGACAATTGCAATATTCTCACAATAAGCTAATTAGCTCAATTGGAGAATTTTTAGCATGTTTGGTTGAAATTGGAAATTTACACTTTTTCACTTTTGTCAGACGTTTGTAAAATTCTTACAGTAAGCTTATTTCCGCAATTGGAGCATTTCTAGCATGTTTGGTTGAAATTGGAAATTTACATTTTTCAGTTTTGTCAGACGTTTGTAATATTCTCACAATAAGCTAATTAGCTCAATTGGAGCATTTCTAGCATGTTTGGTTTAAATTGGAAATTTACATTTTTCACTTTTGTCAGACGTTTGTAATATTCTCACAATAAGCTAATTAGCTCAATTGGAGCATTTCTAGCATGTTTGGTTGAAATTGGAAATTTACATTTTTCAGTTTTGTCAGACGTTTGTAATATTCTCACAATAAGCTAATTAGCTCAATTGGAGCATTTCTAACATGTTTGGTTGAAATTGTAAATTTACATTTTTCACTTTTGTCAGACGTTTGTAATATTCTCACAATAAGCTAATTAGCTCAATTGGAGCATTTCTAGCATGTTTGGTTGAATTTGGAAATTTACATTTTTCACTTTTGTCAGACAATTGCAATATTCTCTCAATAAGCTAATTAGCTCAATTGGAGAATTTCTAGCATGTTTGGTTGAAATTGGAAATTTACACTTTTTCACTTTTGTCAGACGTTTGTAAAATTCTTACAGTAAGCTTATTTCCGCAATTGGAGCATTTCTAGCATGTTTGGTTGAAATTGGAAATTTACATTTTTCAGTTTTGTCAGACGTTTGTAATATTCTCACAATAAGCTAATTAGCTCAATTGGAGCATTTCTAGCATGTTTGGTTTAAATTGGAAATTTACATTTTTCACTTTTGTCAGACAATTGCAATATTCTCTCAATAAGCTAATAAGCTCAATTGGAGAATTTTTAGCATGTTTGGTTGAAATTGGAAATTTACACTTTTTCACTTTTGTCAGACGTTTGTAAAATTCTTACAGTAAGCTTATTTCCGCAATTGGAGCATTTCTAGCATGTTTGGTTGAAATTGGAAATTTACATTTTTCAGTTTTGTCAAACGTTTGTAATATTCTCACAATAAGCTAATTAGCTCAATTGGAGCATTTCTAGCATGTTTGGTTGAAATTGGAAATTTACACTTTTTCACTTTTGTCAGACGTTTGTAAAATTCTTACAGTAAGCTTATTTCCGCAATTGGAGCATTTCTAGCATGTTTGGTTGAATTTGGAAATTTACATTTTTCACTTTTGTCAGACAATTGCAATATTCTCACAATAAGCTAATTAGCTCAATTGGAGAATTTTTAGCATGTTTGGTTGAAATTGGAAATTTACACTTTTTCACTTTTGTCAGACGTTTGTAAAATTCTTACAGTAAGCTTATTTCCGCAATTGGAGCATTTCTAGCATGTTTGGTTGAAATTGGAAATTTACATTTTTCAGTTTTGTCAGACGTTTGTAATATTCTCACAATAAGCTAATTAGCTCAATTGGAGCATTTCTAGCATGTTTGGTTTAAATTGGAAATTTACATTTTTCACTTTTGTCAGACGTTTGTAATATTCTCACAATAAGCTAATTAGCTCAATTGGAGCATTTCTAGCATGTTTGGTTGAAATTGGAAATTTACATTTTTCAGTTTTGTCAGACGTTTGTAATATTCTCACAATAAGCTAATTAGCTCAATTGGAGCATTTCTAGCATGTTTGGTTTAAATTGGAAATTTACATTTTTCACTTTTGTCAGACAATTGCAATATTCTCTCAATAAGCTAATAAGCTCAATTGGAGAATTTTTAGCATGTTTGGTTGAAATTGGAAATTTACACTTTTTCACTTTTGTCAGACGTTTGTAAAATTCTTACAGTAAGCTTATTTCCGCAATTGGAGCATTTCTAGCATGTTTGGTTGAAATTGGAAATTTACATTTTTCAGTTTTGTCAAACGTTTGTAATATTCTCACAATAAGCTAATTAGCTCAATTGGAGCATTTCTAGCATGTTTGGTTGAAATTGGAAATTTACACTTTTTCACTTTTGTCAGACGTTTGTAAAATTCTTACAGTAAGCTTATTTCCGCAATTGGAGCATTTCTAGCATGTTTGGTTGAATTTGGAAATTTACATTTTTCACTTTTGTCAGACAATTGCAATATTCTCACAATAAGCTAATTAGCTCAATTGGAGAATTTTTAGCATGTTTGGTTGAAATTGGAAATTTACACTTTTTCACTTTTGTCAGACGTTTGTAAAATTCTTACAGTAAGCTTATTTCCGCAATTGGAGCATTTCTAGCATGTTTGGTTGAAATTGGAAATTTACATTTTTCAGTTTTGTCAGACGTTTGTAATATTCTCACAATAAGCTAATTAGCTCAATTGGAGCATTTCTAGCATGTTTGGTTGAAATTGGAAATTTACATTTTTCAGTTTTGTCAGACGTTTGTAATATTCTCACAATAAGCTAATTAGCTCAATTGGAGCATTTCTAACATGTTTGGTTGAAATTGTAAATTTACATTTTTCACTTTTGTCAGACGTTTGTAATATTCTCACAATAAGCTAATTAGCTCAATTGGAGCATTTCTAGCATGTTTGGTTGAATTTGGAAATTTACATTTTTCACTTTTGTCAGACAATTGCAATATTCTCTCAATAAGCTAATTAGCTCAATTGGAGAATTTCTAGCATGTTTGGTTGAAATTGGAAATTTACACTTTTTCACTTTTGTCAGACGTTTGTAAAATTCTTACAGTAAGCTTATTTCCGCAATTGGAGCATTTCTAGCATGTTTGGTTGAAATTGGAAATTTACATTTTTCACTTTTGGCAGACGTTTGTAATATTCTCACAATAAGCTAATTAGCTCAATTGGAGCATTTCTAGCATGTTTGGTTGAAATTGGAAATTTACATTTTTCACTTTTGTCAGACAATTGCAATATTCTCACAATAAGATAATTAGCTCAATTGGAGCATTTCTAGCATGTTTGGTTGAAATTGGAAATTTACATTTTTCACTTTTGTCAGACGATTGCAATATTCTCACAATAAGCTAATTAGCTCAATTGGAGCATTTCTAGCATGTTTGGTTGAAATTGTAAATTTACATTTTTCACTTTTGTCAGACAATTGCAATATTCTCACAATAAGCTAATTAGCTCAATTGGAGCATTTCTAGCATGTTTGGTTGAAATTGGAAATTTACATTTTTCAGTTTTGTCAGACGTTTGTAAAATTCTTACAGTAGGCTTATTTGCGCAATTTGAGCATTTCTAGCATGTTTGGTTGAAATTGGAAATTTACATTTTTCACTTTTGTCAGACAATTGCAATATTCTCTCAATAAGCTAATTAGCTCAATTGGAGCATTTCTAGCATGTTTGTTTGAAATTGGAAATTTACATTTTTCAGTTTTGTCAGACGTTTGTAATATTCTCACAATAAGCTAATTAGCTCAATTGGAGCATTTCTAGCATGTATGGTTGAAATTGAAAATTTACATTTTTCAGTTTTGTCAGACGTTTGTAATATTCTCACAATAAGCTAATTAGCTCAATTGGAGCATTTCTAACATGTTTGGTTGAAATTGGAAATTTACACTTTTTCACTTTTGTCAGACGTTTGTAAAATTCTTACAGTAAGCTTATTTCCGCAATTGGAGCATTTCTAGCATGTTTGGTTGAATTTGGAAATTTACATTTTTCACTTTTGTCAGACAATTGCAATATTCTCACAATAAGCTAATTAGCTCAATTGGAGAATTTTTAGCATGTTTGGTTGAAATTGGAAATTTACACTTTTTCACTTTTGTCAGACGTTTGTAAAATTTTTACAGTAAGCTTATTTCCGCAATTGGAGCATTTCTAGCATGTTTGGTTGAAATTGGAAATTTACATTTTTCAGTTTTGTCAGACGTTTGTAATATTCTCACAATAAGCTAATTAGCTCAATTGGAGCATTTCTAGGATGTTTGGTTGAAATTGGAAATTTACATTTTTCACTTTTGGCAGACAATTGCAATTTTCTCTCAATAAGCTAATTAGCTCAATTGGAGCATTTCTAGCATGTTTGGTTGAAATTGGAAATTTACATTTTTCACTTTTGTCAGACGTTTGTAAAATTCTTAAAATAGGCTTATTTGCGCAATTTGAGCATTTCTAGCATGTTTGGTTGAAATTGGAAATTTACATTTTTCACTTTTGTCAGACGTTTGTAATATTCTCACAATAAGCTAATTAGCTCAATTGGAGCATTTCTAGCATGTTTGGTTGAAATTGGAAATTTACCTTTTTCACTTTTGTCAGACAATTGCAATATTCTCTCAATAAGCTAATTAGCTCAATTGGAGCATTTCTAGCATGTTTGGTTGAAATTGGAAATTTACACTTTTTCACTTTTGTCAGATGTTTGTAAAATTCTTACAGTAAGCTTATTTCCGCAATTGGAGCATTTCTAGCATGTTTGGTTGAATTTGGAAATTTACATTTTTCACTTTTGTCAGACAATTGCAATATTCTCACAATAAGCTAATTAGCTCAATTGGAGAATTTTTAGCATGTTTGGTTGAAATTGGAAATTTACACTTTTTCACTTTTGTCAGACGTTTGTAAAATTCTTACAGTAAGCTTATTTCCGCAATTGGAGCATTTCTAGCATGTTTGGTTGAAATTGGAAATTTACATTTTTCAGTTTTGTCAGACGTTTGTAATATTCTCACAATAAGCTAATTAGCTCAATTGGAGCATTTCTAGCATGTTTGGTTTAAATTGGAAATTTACATTTTTCACTTTTGTCAGACGTTTGTAATATTCTCACAATAAGCTAATTAGCTCAATTGGAGCATTTCTAGCATGTTTGGTTGAAATTGGAAATTTACATTTTTCAGTTTTGTCAGACGTTTGTAATATTCTCACAATAAGCTAATTAGCTCAATTGGAGCATTTCTAACATGTTTGGTTGAAATTGTAAATTTACATTTTTCACTTTTGTCAGACGTTTGTAATATTCTCACAATAAGCTAATTAGCTCAATTGGAGCATTTCTAGCATGTTTGGTTGAATTTGGAAATTTACATTTTTCACTTTTGTCAGACAATTGCAATATTCTCTCAATAAGCTAATTAGCTCAATTGGAGAATTTCTAGCATGTTTGGTTGAAATTGGAAATTTACACTTTTTCACTTTTGTCAGACGTTTGTAAAATTCTTACAGTAAGCTTATTTCCGCAATTGGAGCATTTCTAGCATGTTTGGTTGAAATTGGAAATTTACATTTTTCAGTTTTGTCAGACGTTTGTAATATTCTCACAATAAGCTAATTAGCTCAATTAGAGCATTTCTAACATGTTTGGTTGAAATTGGAAATTTACACTTTTTCACTTTTGTCAGACGTTTGTAAAATTCTTACAGTAAGCTTATTTCCGCAATTGGAGCATTTCTAGCATGTATGGTTGAAATTGGAAATTTACATTTTCCAGTTTTGTCAGACGTTTGTAATATTCTCACAATAAGCTAATTAGCTCAATTGGAGCATTTCTAACATGTTTGGTTGAAATTGGAAATTTACACTTTTTCACTTTTGTCAGACGTTTGTAAAATTCTTACAGTAAGCTTATTTCCGCAATTGGAGCATTTCTAGCATGTTTGGTTGAAATTGGAAATTTACATTTTTCAGTTTTGTCAGACGTTTGTAAAATTCTTACAGTAGGCTTATTTGCGCAATTTGAGCATTTCTAGCATGTTTGGTTGAAATTGGAAATTTACATTTTTCACTTTTGGCAGACGTTTGTAATATTCTCACAATAAGCTAATTAGCTCAATTGGAGCATTTCTAGCATGTTTGGTTGAAATTGGAAATTTACATTTTTCACTTTTGTCAGACAATTGCAATATTCTCACAATAAGATAATTAGCTCAATTGGAGCATTTCTAGCATGTTTGGTTGAAATTGGAAATTTACATTTTTCACTTTTGTCAGACGATTGCAATATTCTCACAATAAGCTAATTAGCTCAATTGGAGCATTTCTAGCATGTTTGGTTGAAATTGTAAATTTACATTTTTCACTTTTGTCAGACAATTGCAATATTCTCACAATAAGCTAATTAGCTCAATTGGAGCATTTCTAGCATGTTTGGTTGAAATTGGAAATTTACATTTTTCAGTTTTGTCAGACGTTTGTAAAATTCTTACAGTAGGCTTATTTGCGCAATTTGAGCATTTCTAGCATGTTTGGTTGAAATTGGAAATTTACATTTTTCACTTTTGTCAGACAATTGCAATATTCTCTCAATAAGCTAATTAGCTCAATTGGAGCATTTCTAGCATGTTTGTTTGAAATTGGAAATTTACATTTTTCAGTTTTGTCAGACGTTTGTAATATTCTCACAATAAGCTAATTAGCTCAATTGGAGCATTTCTAGCATGTATGGTTGAAATTGGAAATTTACATTTTTCAGTTTTGTCAGACGTTTGTAATATTCTCACAATAAGCTAATTAGCTCAATTGGAGCATTTCTAACATGTTTGGTTGAAATTGGAAATTTACACTTTTTCACTTTTGTCAGACGTTTGTAAAATTCTTACAGTAAGCTTATTTCCGCAATTGGAGCATTTCTAGCATGTTTGGTTGAATTTGGAAATTTACATTTTTCACTTTTGTCAGACAATTGCAATATTCTCACAATAAGCTAATTAGCTCAATTGGAGAATTTTTAGCATGTTTGGTTGAAATTGGAAATTTACACTTTTTCACTTTTGTCAGACGTTTGTAAAATTCTTACAGTAAGCTTATTTCCGCAATTGGAGCATTTCTAGCATGTTTGGTTGAAATTGGAAATTTACATTTTTCAGTTTTGTCAGACGTTTGTAATATTCTCACAATAAGCTAATTAGCTCAATTGGAGCATTTCTAGCATGTTTGGTTTAAATTGGAAATTTACATTTTTCACTTTTGTCAGACGTTTGTAATATTCTCACAATAAGCTAATTAGCTCAATTGGAGCATTTCTAGCATGTTTGGTTGAAATTGGAAATTTACATTTTTCAGTTTTGTCAGACGTTTGTAATATTCTCACAATAAGCTAATTAGCTCAATTGGAGCATTTCTAACATGTTTGGTTGAAATTGTAAATTTACATTTTTCACTTTTGTCAGACGTTTGTAATATTCTCACAATAAGCTAATTAGCTCAATTGGAGCATTTCTAGCATGTTTGGTTGAATTTGGAAATTTACATTTTTCACTTTTGTCAGACAATTGCAATATTCTCTCAATAAGCTAATTAGCTCAATTGGAGAATTTCTAGCATGTTTGGTTGAAATTGGAAATTTACACTTTTTCACTTTTGTCAGACGTTTGTAAAATTCTTACAGTAAGCTTATTTCCGCAATTGGAGCATTTCTAGCATGTTTGGTTGAAATTGGAAATTTACATTTTTCAGTTTTGTCAGACGTTTGTAATATTCTCACAATAAGCTAATTAGCTCAATTGGAGCATTTCTAGCATGTTTGGTTTAAATTGGAAATTTACATTTTTCACTTTTGTCAGACAATTGCAATATTCTCTCAATAAGCTAATTAGCTCAATTGGAGCATTTCTAGCATGTTTGGTTGAAATTGGAAATTTACATTTTTCAGTTTTGTCAGACGTTTGTAATATTCTTAAAATAGCCTTATTTGCGCAATTTGAGCATTTCTAGCATGTTTGGTTGAAATTGGAAATTTACATTTTCACTTTTGTCAGACGTTTGTAATATTCTCACAATAAGCTAATTAGCTCAATTGGAGCATTTCTAGGATGTTTGGTTGAAATTGGAAATTTACACTTTTTCACTTTTGTCAGACGTTTGTAAAATTCTTACAGTAAGCTTATTTCCGCAATTGGAGCATTTCTAGCATGTTTGGTTGAAATTGGAAATTTACATTTTTCAGTTTTGTCAGACGTTTGTAATATTCTCACAATAAGCTAATTAGCTCAATTGGAGCATTTCTAGCATGTTTGGTTGAAATTGGAAATTTACATTTTTCACTTTTGGCAGACAATTGCAATTTTCTCTCAATAAGCTAATTAGCTCAATTGGAGCATTTCTAGCATGTTTGGTTGAAATTGGAAATTTACATTTTTCACTTTTGTCAGACGTTTGTAAAATTCTTAAAATAGGCTTATTTGCGCAATTTGAGCATTTCTAGCATGTTTGGTTGAAATTGGAAATTTACATTTTTCACTTTTGTCAGACGTTTGTAATATTCTCACAATAAGCTAATTAGCTCAATTGGAGCATTTCTAGCATGTTTGGTTGAAATTGGAAATTTACCTTTTTCACTTTTGTCAGACAATTGCAATATTCTCTCAATAAGCTAATTAGCTCAATTGGAGCATTTCTAGCATGTTTGGTTGAAATTGGAAATTTACATTTTTCAGTCTTGTCAGACGTTTGTAAAATTCTTACAATAGGCTTATTTGCGCAATTTGAGCATTTCTAGCATGTTTGGTTGAAATTGGAAATTTACATTTTTCAGTTTTGTCAGACGTTTGTAAAATTCTTACAGTAAGCTTAATTCCGCAATTGGAGCATTTCTAGCATGTTTGGTTGAAATTGGAAATTTACATTTTTCAGTTTTGTCAGACGTTTGTAATATTCTCACAATAAGGTAATTAGCTCAATTGGAGCATTTCTAGCATGTTTGGTTTAAATTGGAAATTTACATTTTTCACTTTTGTCAGACAATTGCAATATTCTCTCAATAAGCTAATTAGCTCAATTGGAGCATTTCTAGCATGTTTGGTTGAAATTGGAAATTTACATTTTTCAGTTTTGTCAGACGTTTGTAAAATTCTTACAGTAGGCTTATTTGCGCAATTTGAGCATTTCTAGCATGTTTTGTTGAAATTGGAAATTTACATTTTTCACTTTTGGCTGACGTTTGTAATATTCTCACAATAAGCTAATTAGCTCAATTGGAGCATTTCTAGCATGTTTGGTTGAAATTGGAAATTTACATTTTTCACTTTTGTCAGACAATTGCAATATTCTCTCAATAAGCTAATTAGCTCAATTGGAGCATTTCTAGCATGTTTGTTTGAAATTGGAAATTTACATTTTTCAGTTTTGTCAGACGTTTGTAATATTCTCACAATAAGCTAATTAGCTCAATTGGAGCATTTCTAGCATGTATGGTTGAAATTGGAAATTTACATTTATCAGTTTTTTCAGACGTTTGTAATATTCTCACAATAAGCTAATTAGCTCAATTGGAGCATTTCTAACATGTTTGGTTGAAAATGTAAATTTACATTTTTCACTTTTGTCAGACAATTGCAATATTCTCACAATAAGCTAATTAGCTCAATTGGAGCATTTCTAGCATGTTTGGTTGAAATTGGAAATTTACATTTTTCAGTTTTGTCAGACGTTTGGAAAATTCTTACAGTAGGCTTATTTGCGCAATTTGAGCATTTCTAGCATGTTTGGTTAAAATTGGAAGTTTACATTTTTCAGTTTTGTCAGACGTTTGTAATATTCTCACAATAAGCTAATTAGCTCAATTGGAGCATTTCTAGCATGTTTGGTTTAAATTGGAAATTTACATTTTTCACTTTTGTCAGACAATTGCAATATTCTCTCAATAAGCTAATTAGCTCAATTGGAGCATTTTTAGCATGTTTGGTTGAAATTGGAAATTTACATTTTTCAGTTCTGTCAGACGTTTGTAATACTCTCACAATAAGCTAATTAGCTCAATTGGAGCATTTCTAACATGTTTGGTTGAAATTGTAAATTTAAATTTTTCACTTTTGTCAGACAATTGCAATATTCTCACAATGAGCTAATTAGCTCAATTGGAGCATTTCTAGCATGTTTGGTTGAAATTGAAAATTTACATTTTTCAGTTTTGTCAGACGTTTGGAAAATGCTTACAGTAGGCTTATTTGCGCAATTTGAGCATTTCTAGCATGTTTGGTTGAAATTGGAAATTTACATTTTTCACTTTTGTCAGACGTTTGTAATATTCTCACAATAAGCTAATTAGCTCAATTGGAGCATTTCTAGCATGTTTGGTTGAAATTGGAAATTTACATTTTTCAGTTTTGTCAGACGTTTGTAAAATTCTTACAGTAGGCTTATTTGCGCAATTTGAGCATTTCTAGCATGTTTGGTTAAAATTGGAAATTTACATTTTTCACTTTTGTCAGACGTTTGTAATATTCTCACAATAAGCTAATTAGCTCAATTGGAGCATTTCTAGCATGTTTGGTTGAAATTGGAAATTTACACTTTTTCACTTTTGTCAGACGTTTGTAAAATTCTTACAGTAAGCTTATTTCCGCAATTGGAGCATTTCTAGCATGTTTGGTTGAAATTGGAAATTTACATTTTTCAGTTTTGTCAGACGTTTGTAATATTCTCACAATAAGCTAATTAGCTCAATTGGAGCATTTCTAGCATGTTTGGTTTAAATTGGAAATTTACATTTTTCACTTTTGTCAGACAATTGCAATATTCTCTCAATAAGCTAATTAGCTCAATTGGAGCATTTCTAGCATGTTTGGTTGAAATTGGAATTTTACATTTTTCAGTTTTGTCAGACGTTTGTAAAACTCTTAAAATAGCCTTATTTGCGCAATTTGAGCATTTCTAGCATGTTTGGTTGAAATTGGAAATTTACATTTTCACTTTTGTCAAACGTTTGTAATATTCTCACAATAAGCTAATTAGCTCAATTGGAGCATTTCTAGCATGTTTGGTTGAAATTGGAAATTTACTTTTTTCACTTTTGTCAGACAATTGCAATATTCTCTCAATACGCTAATTAGCTCAATTGGAGCATTTCTAGCATGTTTGGTTGAAATTGGAAATTTACATTTTTCAGTCTTGTCAGACGTTTGTAAAATTCTTACAATAGGCTTATTTGCGCAATTTGAGCATTTCTAGCATGTTTGGTTGAAATTGGAAATTTACATTTTTCAGTTTTGTCAGACGTTTGTAAAATTCTTACAGTAGGCTTATTTGCGCAATTTGAGCATTTCTAGCATGTTTGGTTGAAATTGGAAATTTACATTTTTCACTTTTGGCAGACGTTTGTAATATTCTCACAATAAGCTAATTAGCTCAATTGGAGCATTTCTAGCATGTTTGGTTGAAATTGGAAATTTACATTTTTCACTTTTGTCAGACAATTGCAATATTCTCACAATAAGATAATTAGCTCAATTGGAGCATTTCTAGCATGTTTGGTTGAAATTGGAAATTTACATTTTTCACTTTTGTCAGACGATTGCAATATTCTCACAATAAGCTAATTAGCTCAATTGGAGCATTTCTAGCATGTTTGGTTGAAATTGTAAATTTACATTTTTCACTTTTGTCAGACAATTGCAATATTCTCACAATAAGCTAATTAGCTCAATTGGAGCATTTCTAGCATGTTTGGTTGAAATTGGAAATTTACATTTTTCAGTTTTGTCAGACGTTTGTAAAATTCTTACAGTAGGCTTATTTGCGCAATTTGAGCATTTCTATCATGTTTGGTTTAAATTGGAAATTTACATTTTTCACTTTTGTCAGACGTTTGTAATATTCTCACAATAAGCTAATTAGCTCAATTGGAGCATTTCTAGCATGTTTGGTTGAAATTGGAAATTTACATTTTTCAGTCTTGTCAGACGTTTGTAAAATTCTTACAGTAAGCTTATTTCCGCAATTGGAGCATTTCTAGCATGTTTGGTTGAAATTGGAAATTTACATTTTTCAGTTTTGTCAGACGTTTGTAAAATTCTTACAGTAAGCTTATTTCCGCAATTGGAGCATTTCTAGCATGTTTGGTTGAAATTGGAAATTTACATTTTTCAGTTTTGTCAGACGTTTGTAAAATTCTTACAGTAGGCTTATTTGCGCAATTTGAGCATTTCTAGCATGTTTGGTTGAAATTGGAAATTTACATTTTTCAGTTTTGTCAGACGTTTGTAAAATTCTTACAGTAAGCTTATTTCCGCAATTGGAGCATTTCTAGCATGTTTGGTTGAAATTGGAAATTTACATTTTTCAGTTTTGTCAGACGTTTGTAATATTCTCACAATAAGGTAATTAGCTCAATTGGAGCATTTCTAGCATGTTTGGTTGAAATTGGAAATTTACATTTTTCAGTTTTGCCAGACGTTTGTAATATTCTCACAATAAGCTAATTAGCTCAATTGGAGCATTTCTAGCATGTTTGGTTGAAATTGGAAATTTACATTTTTCAGTTTTGTCAGACGTTTGTAATATTCTCACAATAAGCTAATTAGCTCAATTGGAGCATTTCTAACATGTTTGGTTGAAATTGTAAATTTACATTTTTCACTTTTGTCAGACAATTGCAATATTCTCACAATAAGCTAATTAGCTCAATTGGAGCATTTCTAGCATGTTTGGTTGAAATTGGAAATTTACATTTTTCAGTTTTGTCAGACGTTTGTAAAATTCTTACAGTAGGCTTATTTGCGCAATTTGAGCATTTCTATCATGTTTGGTTAAAATTGGAAATTTACATTTTTCACTTTTGTCAGACGTTTGTAATATTCTCACAATAAGCTAATTAGCTCAATTGGAGCATTTCTAGCATGTTTGGTTGAAATTGGAAATTTACATTTTTCAGTCTTGTCAGACGTTTGTAATATTCTTACAGTAGGCTTATTTGCGCAATTTGAGCATTTCTAGCATGTTTGGTTGAAATTGGAAATTTACATTTTTCAGTTTTGTCAGACGTTTGTAAAATTCTTACAGTAAGCTTATTTCCGCAATTGGAGCATTTCTAGCATGTTTGGTTGAAATTGGAAATTTACATTTTTCAGTTTTGTCAGACGTTTGTAATATTCTCACAATAAGGTAATTAGCTCAATTGGAGCATTTCTAGCATGTTTGGTTTAAATTGGAAATTTACATTTTTCACTTTTGTCAGACATTTGCAATATTCTCTCAATAAGCTAATTAGCTCAATTGGAGCATTTCTAGCATGTTTGGTTGAAATTGGAAATTTACATTTTTCAGTTTTGTCAGACGTTTGTAAAATTCTTACAGTAGGCTTATTTGCGCAATTTGAGCATTTCTAGCATGTTTTGTTGAAATTGGAAATTTACATTTTTCACTTTTGGCTGACGTTTGTAATATTCTCACAATAAGCTAATTAGCTCAATTGGAGCATTTCTAGCATGTTTGGTTGAAATTGGAAATTTACATTTTTCACTTTTGTCAGACAATTGCAATATTCTCTCAATAAGCTAATTAGCTCAATTGGAGCATTTCTAGCATGTTTGTTTGAAATTGGAAATTTACATTTTTCAGTTTTGTCAGACGTTTGTAATATTCTCACAATAAGCTAATTAGCTCAATTGGAGCATTTCTAGCATGTTTGGTTGAAATTGGAAATTTACATTTTTCAGTTTTGTCAGACGTTTGTAATATTCTCACAATAAGCTAATTAGCTCAATTGGAGCATTTCTAACATGTTTGGTTGAAAATGTAAATTTACATTTTTCACTTTTGTCAGACAATTGCAATAATCTCACAATAAGCTAATTAGCTCAATTGGAGCATTTCTAGCATGTTTGGTTGAAATTGGAAATTTACATTTTTCAGTTTTGTCAGACGTTTGGAAAATTCTTACAGTAGGCTTATTTGCGCAATTTGAGCATTTCTAGCATGTTTGGTTAAAATTGGAAGTTTACATTTTTCAGTTTTGTCAGACGTTTGTAATATTCTCACAATAAGCTAATTAGCTCAATTGGAGCATTTCTAGCATGTTTGGTTGAAATTGGAAATTTACACTTTTTCACTTTTGTCAGACGTTTGTAAAATTCTTACAGTAAGCTTAGTTCCGCAATTGGAGCATTTCTAGCATGTTTGGTTGAAATTGGAAATTTACATTTTTCAGTTTTGTCAGACGTTTGGAAAATTCTTACAGTAGGCTTATTTGCGCAATTTGAGCATTTCTAGCATGTTTGGTTGAAATTGGAAATTTACATTTTTCAGTTTTGTCAGACGTTTGTAATATTCTCACAATAAGCTAATTAGCTCAATTGGAGCATTTCTAGCATGTTTGGTTGAAATTGGAAATTTACATTTTTCAGTTTTGTCAGACGTTTGTAAAATTCTTACAGTAGGCTTATTTGCGCAATTTGAGCATTTCTAGCATGTTTGGTTAAAATTGGAAATTTACATTTTTCACTTTTGTCAGACAATTGCAATATTCTCTCAATAAGCTAATTAGCTCAATTGGAGCATTTCTAGCATGTTTGGTTTAAATTGGAAATTTACATTTTTCACTTTTGTCAGACAATTGCAATATTCTCTCAATACGCTAATTAGCTCAATTGGAGCATTTCTAGCATGTTTGGTTGAAATTGGAAATTTACATTTTTCAGTCTTGTCAGACGTTTGTAAAATTCTTACAATAGGCTTATTTGCGCAATTTGAGCATTTCTAGCATGTTTGGTTGAAATTGGAAATTTACATTTTTCAGTTTTGTCAGACGTTTGTAAAATTCTTACAGTAGGCTTATTTGCGCAATTTGAGCATTTCTAGCATGTTTGGTTGAAATTGGAAATTTACATTTTTCACTTTTGGCAGACGTTTGTAATATTCTCACAATAAGCTAATTAGCTCAATTGGAGCATTTCTAGCATGTTTGGTTGAAATTGGAAATTTACATTTTTCACTTTTGTCAGACAATTGCAATATTCTCTCATTAAGCTAATTAGCTCAATTGGAGCATTTCTAGCATGTTTGGTTGAAATTGGAAATTTACATTTTTCAGTTTTGTCAGACGTTTGTAAAACTCTTACAGTAGGCTTATTTGCGCAATTTGAGCATTTCTAGTATGCTTGGTTGAAATTGGAAATTATACATTTTTCACTTTTGTCAGACGTTTGTAATATTCTCACAATAAGATAATTAGCTCAATTGGAGCATTTCTAGCATGTTTGGTTGAACTTGGAAATTTACATTTTTCACTTTTGTCAGACGATTGCAATATTCTCACAATAAGCTAATTAGCTCAATTGGAGCATTTCTAGCATGTTTGGTTGAAATTGGAAATTTACATTTTTCAGTTTTGTCAGACGTTTGTAAAATTCTTACAGTAGGCTTATTTGCGCAATTTGAGCATTTCTAGCATGTTTGGTTGAAATTGGAAATTTACATTTTTCACTTTTGTCAGACGTTTGTAATATTCTCACAATAAGCTAATTAGCTCAATTGGAGCATTTCTAGCATGTTTGGTTGAAATTGGAAATTTACATTTTTCACTTTTGTCAGACAATTGCAATATTCTCTCAATAAGCTAATTAGCTCAATTGGAGCATTTCTAGCATGTTTGGTTGAAATTGGAAATTTACATTTTTCAGTTTTGTCAGACGTTTGTAATATTCTCACAATAAGCTAATTAGCTCAATTGGAGCATTTCTAACATGTTTGGTTGAAATTGTAAATTTACATTTTTCACTTTTGTCAGACAATTGCAATATTCTCACAATAAGCTAATTAGCTCAATTGGAGCATTTCTAGCATGTTTGGTTGAAATTGGAAATTTACATTTTTCAGTTTGGTCAGACGTTTGTAAAATTCTTACAGTAGGCTTATTTGCGCAATTTGAGCATTTCTATCATGTTTGGTTAAAATTGGAAATTTACATTTTTCACTTTTGTCAGACGTTTGTAATATTCTCACAATAAGCTAATTAGCTCAATTGGAGCATTTCTAGCATGTTTGGTTGAAATTGGAAATTTACATTTTTCACTTTTGTCAGACAATTGCAATATTCTCTCAATAAGCTAATTAGCTCAATTGGAGCATTTCTAGCATGTTTGGTTGAAATTGGAAATTTACATTTTTCAGTCTTGTCAGACGTTTGTAAAATTCTTACAATAAGCTAATTAGCTCAATTGGAGCATTTCTAGCATGTTTGGTTGAAATTGGAAATTTACATTTTTCAGTTTTGTCAGACGTTTGTAATATTCTCACAATAAGCTAATTAGCTCAATTGGAGCATTTCTAGCATGTTTGGTTTAAATTGGAAATTTACATTTTTCACTTTTGTCAGACAATTGCAATATTCTCTCAATAAGCTAATTAGCTCAATTGGAGCATTTCTAGCATGTTTGGTTGAAATTGGAATTTTACATTTTTCAGTTTTGTCAGACGATTGCAATATTCTCACAATAAGCTAATTAGCTCAATTGGAGCATTTCTAACATGTTTGGTTGAAATTGGAAATTTACATTTTTCAGTTTTGTCAGACGTTTGTAATATTCTCACAATAAGCTAATTAGCTCAATTGGAGCATTTCTAGCATGTTTGGTTGAAATTGGAAATTTACATTTTTCAGTTTTGTCAGACGTTTGTAATATTCTCACAATAAGCTAATTAGCTCAATTGGAGCATTTCTAGCATGTATGGTTGAAATTGAAAATTTACATTTTTCAGTTTTGTCAGACGTTTGTAATATTCTCACAATAAGCTAATTCGCTCAATTGGAGCATTTCTAGCATGTTTGGTTGAAATTGGAAATTTACATTTTTCAGTTTTGTCAGACGTTTGTAATATTCTCACAATAAGCTAATTAGCTCAATTGGAGCATTTCTAGCATGTTTGGTTGAAATTGGAAATTTACATTTTTCACTTTTGTCAGACAATTGCAATATTCTCACAATAAGCTAATTAGCTCAATTGGAGCATTTCTAGCATGTTTGGTTGAAATTGAAAATTTACATTTTTCAGTTTTGTCAGACGTTTGTAAAATTCTTACAGTAGGCTTATTCGCGCAATTGGAGCATTTCTAGCATGTTTGGTTGAAATTGGAAATTCACATTTTTCAGTTTTGTCAGACGTTGGTAATATTTTCACAATAAGCTAATTAGCTCAATTGGAGCATTTCTAGCATGTTTGGTTGAAATTGAAAATTTACATTTTTCAGTTTTGTCAGACGTTTGGAAAATTCTTACAGTAGGCTTATTTGCGCAATTTGAGCATTTCTAGCATGTTTGGTTGAAATTGGAAATTTACATTTTTCACTTTTGTCAGACGTTTGTAATATTCTCACAATAAGCTAATTAGCTCAATTGGAGCATTTCTAACATGTTTGGTTGAAATTGGAAATTTACACTTTTTCACTTTTGTCAGACGTTTGTAAAATTCTTACAGTAAGCTTATTTCCGCAATTGGAGCATTTCTAGCATGTTTGGTTGAAATTGGAAATTTACATTTTTCAGTTTTGTCAGACGTTTGTAATATTCTCACAATAAGCTAATTAGCTCAATTGGAGCATTTCTAGCATGTTTGGTTTAAATTGGAAATTTACATTTTTCACTTTTGTCAGACAATTGCAATATTCTCTCAATAAGCTAATTAGCTCAATTGGAGCATTTCTAGCATGTTTGGTTGAAATTGGAAATTTACATTTTTCAGTTTTGTCAGACGTTTGTAAAATTCTTACAGTAGGCTTATTTGCGCAATTTGAGCATTTCTAGCATGTTTGGTTAAAATTGGAAATTTACATTTTTCACTTTTGTCAGACGTTTGTAATATTCTCACAATAAGCTAATTAGCTCAATTGGAGCATTTCTAGCATGTTTGGTTGAAATTGGAAATTTACACTTTTTCACTTTTGTCAGACGTTTGTAAAATTCTTACAGTAAGCTTATTTCCGCAATTGGAGCATTTCTAGCATGTTTGGTTGAAATTGGAAATTTACATTTTTCAGTTTTGTCAGACGTTTGTAATATTCTCACAATAAGCTAATTAGCTCAATTGGAGCATTTCTAGCATGTTTGGTTTAAATTGGAAATTTACATTTTTCACTTTTGTCAGACAATTGCAATATTCTCTCAATAAGCTAATTAGCTCAATTGGAGCATTTCTAGCATGTTTGGTTGAAATTGGAAATTTACATTTTTCACTTTTGTCAGACAATTGCAATATTCTCTCAATACGCTAATTAGCTCAATTGGAGCATTTCTAGCATGTTTGGTTGAAATTGGAAATTTACATTTTTCAGTCTTGTCAGACGTTTGTAAAATTCTTACAATAGGCTTATTTGCGCAATTTGAGCATTTCTAGCATGTTTGGTTGAAATTGGAAATTTACATTTTTCAGTTTTGTCAGACGTTTGTAAAATTCTTACAGCAGGCTTATTTGCGCAATTTGAGCATTTCTAGCATGTTTGGTTGAAATTGGAAATTTACATTTTTCACTTTTGGCAGACGTTTGTAATATTCTCACAATAAGCTAATTAGCTCAATTGGAGCATTTCTAGCATGTTTGGTTGAAATTGGAAATTTACATTTTTCACTTTTGTCAGACAATTGCAATATTCTCTCATTAAGCTAATTAGCTCAATTGGAGCATTTCTAGCATGTTTGGTTGAAATTGGAAATTTACATTTTTCAGTTTTGTCAGACGTTTGTAAAACTCTTACAGTAGGCTTATTTGCGCAATTTGAGCATTTCTAGCATGCTTGGTTGAAATTGGAAATTTACATTTTTCACTTTTGTCAGACGTTTGTAATATTCTCACAATAAGATAATTAGCTCAATTGGAGCATTTCTAGCATGTTTGGTTGAAATTGGAAATTTACATTTTTCACTTTTGTCAGACGATTGCAATATTCTCACAATAAGCTAATTAGCTCAATTGGAGCATTTCTAGCATGTTTGGTTGAAATTGGAAATTTACATTTTTCAGTTTTGTCAGACGTTTGTAAAATTCTTACAGTAGGCTTATTTGCGCAATTTGAGCATTTCTATCATGTTTGGTTAAAATTCGAAATTTACATTTTTCACTTTTGTCAGACGTTTGTAATATTCTCACAATAAGCTAATTAGCTCAATTGGAGCATTTCTAGCATGTTTGGTTGAAATTGGAAATTTACATTTTTCACTTTTGTCAGACAATTGCAATATTCTCTCAATAAGCTAATTAGCTCAATTGGAGCATTTCTAGCATGTTTGGTTGAAATTGGAAATTTACATTTTTCAGTCTTGTCAGACGTTTGTAAAATTCTTACAATAGGCTTATTTGCGCAATTTGAGCATTTCTAGCATGTTTGGTTGAAATTGGAAATTTACATTTTTCAGTTTTGTCAGACGTTTGTAATATTCTCACAATAAGCTAATTAGCTCAATTGGAGCATTTCTAACATGTTTGGTTGAAATTGTAAATTTACATTTTTCACTTTTGTCAGACAATTGCAATATTCTCACAATAAGCTAATTAGCTCAATTGGAGCATTTCTAGCATGTTTGGTTGAAATTGGAAATTTACATTTTTCAGTTTTGTCAGACGTTTGTAAAATTCTTACAGTAGGCTTATTTGCGCAATTTGAGCATTTCTATCATGTTTGGTTAAAATTCGAAATTTACATTTTTCACTTTTGTCAGACGTTTGTAATATTCTCACAATAAGCTAATTAGCTCAATTGGAGCATTTCTAGCATGTTTGGTTGAAATTGGAAATTTACATTTTTCACTTTTGTCAGACAATTGCAATATTCTCTCAATAAGCTAATTAGCTCAATTGGAGCATTTCTAGCATGTTTGGTTGAAATTGGAAATTTACATTTTTCAGTTTTGTCAGACGTTTGTAATATTCTCACAATAAGCTAATTAGCTCAATTGGAGCATTTCTAGCATGTTTTGTTGAAATTGGAAATTTACATTTTTCAGTTTGGTCAGACGTTTGTAATATTCTCACAATAAGCTAATTAGCTCAATTGGAGCATTTCTAGCATGTTTGGTTGAAATTGGAATTTTACATTTTTCACTTTTGTCAGACAATTGCAATATTCTCACAATAAGCTAATTAGCTCAATTGGAGCATTTCTAGCATGTTTGGTTGAAATTGGAAATTTACATTTTTCAGTCTTGTCAGACGTTTGTAAAATTCTTACAATAGGCTTATTTGCGCAATTTGAGCATTTCTAGCATGTTCGGTTGAAATTGGAAATTTACATTTTTCAGTTTTGTCAGACGTTTGTAATATTCTCACAATAAGCTAATTAGCTCAATTGGAGCATTTCTAACATGTTTGGTTGAAATTGGAAATTTACATTTTTCAGTTTTGTCAGACGTTTGTAATATTCTCACAATAAGCTAATTAGCTCAATTGGAGCATTTCTAGCATGTTTGGTTGAAATTGGAAATTTACATTTTTCAGTTTTGTCAGACGTTTGTAATATTCTCACAATAAGCTAATTAGCTCAATTGGAGCATTTCTAGCATGTATGGTTGAAATTGAAAATTTACATTTTTCAGTTTTGTCAGACGTTTGTAATATTCTCACAATAAGCTAATTAGCTCAATTGGAGCATTTCTAGCATGTTTGGTTGAAATTGGAAATTTACATTTTTCACTTTTGTCAGACAATTGCAATATTCTCTCATTAAGCTAATTAGCTCAATTGGAGCATTTCTAGCATGTTTGGTTGAAATTGGAAATTTACATTTTTCAGTTTTGTCAGACGTTTGTAAAACTCTTACAGTAGGCTTATTTGCGCAATTTGAGCATTTCTAGTATGCTTGGTTGAAATTGGAAATTATACATTTTTCACTTTTGTCAGACGTTTGTAATATTCTCACAATAAGATAATTAGCTCAATTGGAGCATTTCTAGCATGTTTGGTTGAACTTGGAAATTTACATTTTTCACTTTTGTCAGACGATTGCAATATTCTCACAATAAGCTAATTAGCTCAATTGGAGCATTTCTAGCATGTTTGGTTGAAATTGGAAATTTACATTTTTCAGTTTTGTCAGACGTTTGTAAAATTCTTACAGTAGGCTTATTTGCGCAATTTGAGCATTTCTAGCATGTTTGGTTGAAATTGGAAATTTACATTTTTCACTTTTGTCAGACGTTTGTAATATTCTCACAATAAGCTAATTAGCTCAATTGGAGCATTTCTAGCATGTTTGGTTGAAATTGGAAATTTACATTTTTCACTTTTGTCAGACAATTGCAATATTCTCTCAATAAGCTAATTAGCTCAATTGGAGCATTTCTAGCATGTTTGGTTGAAATTGGAAATTTACATTTTTCAGTTTTGTCAGACGTTTGTAATATTCTCACAATAAGCTAATTAGCTCAATTGGAGCATTTCTAACATGTTTGGTTGAAATTGTAAATTTACATTTTTCACTTTTGTCAGACAATTGCAATATTCTCACAATAAGCTAATTAGCTCAATTGGAGCATTTCTAGCATGTTTGGTTGAAATTGGAAATTTACATTTTTCAGTTTGGTCAGACGTTTGTAAAATTCTTACAGTAGGCTTATTTGCGCAATTTGAGCATTTCTATCATGTTTGGTTAAAATTGGAAATTTACATTTTTCACTTTTGTCAGACGTTTGTAATATTCTCACAATAAGCTAATTAGCTCAATTGGAGCATTTCTAGCATGTTTGGTTGAAATTGGAAATTTACATTTTTCACTTTTGTCAGACAATTGCAATATTCTCTCAATAAGCTAATTAGCTCAATTGGAGCATTTCTAGCATGTTTGGTTGAAATTGGAAATTTACATTTTTCAGTCTTGTCAGACGTTTGTAAAATTCTTACAATAAGCTAATTAGCTCAATTGGAGCATTTCTAGCATGTTTGGTTGAAATTGGAAATTTACATTTTTCAGTTTTGTCAGACGTTTGTAATATTCTCACAATAAGCTAATTAGCTCAATTGGAGCATTTCTAGCATGTTTGGTTTAAATTGGAAATTTACATTTTTCACTTTTGTCAGACAATTGCAATATTCTCTCAATAAGCTAATTAGCTCAATTGGAGCATTTCTAGCATGTTTGGTTGAAATTGGAATTTTACATTTTTCAGTTTTGTCAGACGATTGCAATATTCTCACAATAAGCTAATTAGCTCAATTGGAGCATTTCTAACATGTTTGGTTGAAATTGGAAATTTACATTTTTCAGTTTTGTCAGACGTTTGTAATATTCTCACAATAAGCTAATTAGCTCAATTGGAGCATTTCTAGCATGTTTGGTTGAAATTGGAAATTTACATTTTTCAGTTTTGTCAGACGTTTGTAATATTCTCACAATAAGCTAATTAGCTCAATTGGAGCATTTCTAGCATGTATGGTTGAAATTGAAAATTTACATTTTTCAGTTTTGTCAGACGTTTGTAATATTCTCACAATAAGCTAATTCGCTCAATTGGAGCATTTCTAGCATGTTTGGTTGAAATTGGAAATTTACATTTTTCAGTTTTGTCAGACGTTTGTAATATTCTCACAATAAGCTAATTAGCTCAATTGGAGCATTTCTAGCATGTTTGGTTGAAATTGGAAATTTACATTTTTCACTTTTGTCAGACAATTGCAATATTCTCACAATAAGCTAATTAGCTCAATTGGAGCATTTCTAGCATGTTTGGTTGAAATTGAAAATTTACATTTTTCAGTTTTGTCAGACGTTTGTAAAATTCTTACAGTAGGCTTATTCGCGCAATTGGAGCATTTCTAGCATGTTTGGTTGAAATTGGAAATTCACATTTTTCAGTTTTGTCAGACGTTGGTAATATTTTCACAATAAGCTAATTAGCTCAATTGGAGCATTTCTAGCATGTTTGGTTGAAATTGAAAATTTACATTTTTCAGTTTTGTCAGACGTTTGGAAAATTCTTACAGTAGGCTTATTTGCGCAATTTGAGCATTTCTAGCATGTTTGGTTGAAATTGGAAATTTACATTTTTCAGTTTTGTCAGACGTTTGTAATATTCTCACAATAAGCTAATTAGCTCAATTGGAGCATTTCTAGCATGTTTGGTTGAAATTGGAAATTTACATTTTTCAGTTTTGTCAGACGTTTGTAAAATTCTTACAGTAGGCTTATTTGCGCAATTTGAGCATTTCTAGCATGTTTGGTTAAAATTGGAAATTTACATTTTTCACTTTTGTCAGACGTTTGTAATATTCTCACAATAAGCTAATTAGCTCAATTGGAGCATTTCTAACATGTTTGGTTGAAATTGGAAATTTACACTTTTTCACTTTTGTCAGACGTTTGTAAAATTCTTACAGTAAGCTTATTTCCGCAATTGGAGCATTTCTAGCATGTTTGGTTGAAATTGGAAATTTACATTTTTCAGTTTTGTCAGACGTTTGTAATATTCTCACAATAAGCTAATTAGCTCAATTGGAGCATTTCTAGCATGTTTGGTTTAAATTGGAAATTTACATTTTTCACTTTTGTCAGACAATTGCAATATTCTCTCAATAAGCTAATTAGCTCAATTGGAGCATTTCTAGCATGTTTGGTTGAAATTGGAAATTTACATTTTTCAGTTTTGTCAGACGTTTGTAAAATTCTTACAGTAGGCTTATTTGCGCAATTTGAGCATTTCTAGCATGTTTGGTTAAAATTGGAAATTTACATTTTTCACTTTTGTCAGACAATTGCAATATTCTCTCATTAAGCTAATTAGCTCAATTGGAGCATTTCTAGCATGTTTGGTTTAAATTGGAAATTTACATTTTTCACTTTTGTCAGACAATTGCAATATTCTCTCATTAAGCTAATTAGCTCAATTGGAGCATTTCTAGCATGTTTGGTTGAAATTGGAAATTTACATTTTTCAGTTTTGTCAGACGTTTGTAAAACTCTTACAGTAGGCTTATTTGCGCAATTTGAGCATTTCTAGCATGCTTGGTTGAAATTGGAAATTTACATTTTTCACTTTTGTCAGACGTTTGTAATATTCTCACAATAAGATAATTAGCTCAATTGGAGCATTTCTAGCATGTTTGGTTGAAATTGGAAATTTACATTTTTCACTTTTGTCAGACGATTGCAATATTCTCACAATAAGCTAATTAGCTCAATTGGAGCATTTCTAGCATGTTTGGTTGAAATTGGAAATTTACATTTTTCAGTTTTGTCAGACGTTTGTAAAATTCTTACAGTAGGCTTATTTGCGCAATTTGAGCATTTCTAGCATGCTTGGTTGAAATTGGAAATTTACATTTTTCACTTTTGGCAGACGTTTGTAATATTCTCACAATAAGCTAATTAGCTCAATTGGAGCATTTCTAGCATGTTTGGTTGAAATTGGAAATTTACATTTTTCACTTTTGTCAGACAATTGCAATATTCTCTCATTAAGCTAATTAGCTCAATTGGAGCATTTCTAGCATGTTTGGTTGAAATTGGAAATTTACATTTTTCAGTTTTGTCAGACGTTTGTAAAACTCTTACAGTAGGCTTATTTGCGCAATTTGAGCATTTCTAGCATGCTTGGTTGAAATTGGAAATTTACATTTTTCACTTTTGTCAGACGTTTGTAATATTCTCACAATAAGATAATTAGCTCAATTGGAGCATTTCTAGCATGTTTGGTTGAAATTGGAAATTTACATTTTTCACTTTTGTCAGACGATTGCAATATTCTCACAATAAGCTAATTAGCTCAATTGGAGCATTTCTAGCATGTTTGGTTGAAATTGGAAATTTACATTTTTCAGTTTTGTCAGACGTTTGTAAAATTCTTACAGTAGGCTTATTTGCGCAATTTGAGCATTTCTATCATGTTTGGTTAAAATTCGAAATTTACATTTTTCACTTTTGTCAGACGTTTGTAATATTCTCACAATAAGCTAATTAGCTCAATTGGAGCATTTCTAGCATGTTTGGTTGAAATTGGAAATTTACATTTTTCACTTTTGTCAGACAATTGCAATATTCTCTCAATAAGCTAATTAGCTCAATTGGAGCATTTCTAGCATGTTTGGTTGAAATTGGAAATTTACATTTTTCAGTCTTGTCAGACGTTTGTAAAATTCTTACAATAGGCTTATTTGCACAATTTGAGCATTTCTAGCATGTTTGGTTGAAATTGGAAATTTACATTTTTCAGTTTTGTCAGACGTTTGTAATATTCTCACAATAAGCTAATTAGCTCAATTGGAGCATTTCTAACATGTTTGGTTGAAATTGTAAATTTACATTTTTCACTTTTGTCAGACAATTGCAATATTCTCACAATAAGCTAATTAGCTCAATTGGAGCATTTCTAGCATGTTTGGTTGAAATTGGAAATTTACATTTTTCAGTTTTGTCAGACGTTTGTAAAATTCTTACAGTAGGCTTATTTGCGCAATTTGAGCATTTCTATCATGTTTGGTTAAAATTCGAAATTTACATTTTTCACTTTTGTCAGACGTTTGTAATATTCTCACAATAAGCTAATTAGCTCAATTGGAGCATTTCTAGCATGTTTGGTTGAAATTGGAAATTTACATTTTTCACTTTTGTCAGACAATTGCAATATTCTCTCAATAAGCTAATTAGCTCAATTGGAGCATTTCTAGCATGTTTGGTTGAAATTGGAAATTTACATTTTTCAGTTTTGTCAGACGTTTGTAATATTCTCACAATAAGCTAATTAGCTCAATTGGAGCATTTCTAGCATGTTTTGTTGAAATTGGAAATTTACATTTTTCAGTTTGGTCAGACGTTTGTAATATTCTCACAATAAGCTAATTAGCTCAATTGGAGCATTTCTAGCATGTTTGGTTGAAATTGGAATTTTACATTTTTCACTTTTGTCAGACAATTGCAATATTCTCACAATAAGCTAATTAGCTCAATTGGAGCATTTCTAGCATGTTTGGTTGAAATTGGAAATTTACATTTTTCAGTCTTGTCAGACGTTTGTAAAATTCTTACAATAGGCTTATTTGCGCAATTTGAGCATTTCTAGCATGTTCGGTTGAAATTGGAAATTTACATTTTTCAGTTTTGTCAGACGTTTGTAATATTCTCACAATAAGCTAATTAGCTCAATTGGAGCATTTCTAACATGTTTGGTTGAAATTGGAAATTTACATTTTTCAGTTTTGTCAGACGTTTGTAATATTCTCACAATAAGCTAATTAGCTCAATTGGAGCATTTCTAGCATGTTTGGTTGAAATTGGAAATTTACATTTTTCAGTTTTGTCAGACGTTTGTAATATTCTCACAATAAGCTAATTAGCTCAATTGGAGCATTTCTAGCATGTATGGTTGAAATTGAAAATTTACATTTTTCAGTTTTGTCAGACGTTTGTAATATTCTCACAATAAGCTAATTAGCTCAATTGGAGCATTTCTAGCATGTTTGGTTGAAATTGGAAATTTACATTTTTCACTTTTGTCAGACAATTGCAATATTCTCTCATTAAGCTAATTAGCTCAATTGGAGCATTTCTAGCATGTTTGGTTGAAATTGGAAATTTACATTTTTCAGTTTTGTCAGACGTTTGTAAAACTCTTACAGTAGGCTTATTTGCGCAATTTGAGCATTTCTAGTATGCTTGGTTGAAATTGGAAATTATACATTTTTCACTTTTGTCAGACGTTTGTAATATTCTCACAATAAGATAATTAGCTCAATTGGAGCATTTCTAGCATGTTTGGTTGAACTTGGAAATTTACATTTTTCACTTTTGTCAGACGATTGCAATATTCTCACAATAAGCTAATTAGCTCAATTGGAGCATTTCTAGCATGTTTGGTTGAAATTGGAAATTTACATTTTTCAGTTTTGTCAGACGTTTGTAAAATTCTTACAGTAGGCTTATTTGCGCAATTTGAGCATTTCTAGCATGTTTGGTTGAAATTGGAAATTTACATTTTTCACTTTTGTCAGACGTTTGTAATATTCTCACAATAAGCTAATTAGCTCAATTGGAGCATTTCTAGCATGTTTGGTTGAAATTGGAAATTTACATTTTTCACTTTTGTCAGACAATTGCAATATTCTCTCAATAAGCTAATTAGCTCAATTGGAGCATTTCTAGCATGTTTGGTTGAAATTGGAAATTTACATTTTTCAGTTTTGTCAGACGTTTGTAATATTCTCACAATAAGCTAATTAGCTCAATTGGAGCATTTCTAACATGTTTGGTTGAAATTGTAAATTTACATTTTTCACTTTTGTCAGACAATTGCAATATTCTCACAATAAGCTAATTAGCTCAATTGGAGCATTTCTAGCATGTTTGGTTGAAATTGGAAATTTACATTTTTCAGTTTGGTCAGACGTTTGTAAAATTCTTACAGTAGGCTTATTTGCGCAATTTGAGCATTTCTATCATGTTTGGTTAAAATTGGAAATTTACATTTTTCACTTTTGTCAGACGTTTGTAATATTCTCACAATAAGCTAATTAGCTCAATTGGAGCATTTCTAGCATGTTTGGTTGAAATTGGAAATTTACATTTTTCACTTTTGTCAGACAATTGCAATATTCTCTCAATAAGCTAATTAGCTCAATTGGAGCATTTCTAGCATGTTTGGTTGAAATTGGAAATTTACATTTTTCAGTCTTGTCAGACGTTTGTAAAATTCTTACAATAAGCTAATTAGCTCAATTGGAGCATTTCTAGCATGTTTGGTTGAAATTGGAAATTTACATTTTTCAGTTTTGTCAGACGTTTGTAATATTCTCACAATAAGCTAATTAGCTCAATTGGAGCATTTCTAGCATGTTTGGTTTAAATTGGAAATTTACATTTTTCACTTTTGTCAGACAATTGCAATATTCTCTCAATAAGCTAATTAGCTCAATTGGAGCATTTCTAGCATGTTTGGTTGAAATTGGAATTTTACATTTTTCAGTTTTGTCAGACGATTGCAATATTCTCACAATAAGCTAATTAGCTCAATTGGAGCATTTCTAACATGTTTGGTTGAAATTGGAAATTTACATTTTTCAGTTTTGTCAGACGTTTGTAATATTCTCACAATAAGCTAATTAGCTCAATTGGAGCATTTCTAGCATGTTTGGTTGAAATTGGAAATTTACATTTTTCAGTTTTGTCAGACGTTTGTAATATTCTCACAATAAGCTAATTAGCTCAATTGGAGCATTTCTAGCATGTATGGTTGAAATTGAAAATTTACATTTTTCAGTTTTGTCAGACGTTTGTAATATTCTCACAATAAGCTAATTCGCTCAATTGGAGCATTTCTAGCATGTTTGGTTGAAATTGGAAATTTACATTTTTCAGTTTTGTCAGACGTTTGTAATATTCTCACAATAAGCTAATTAGCTCAATTGGAGCATTTCTAGCATGTTTGGTTGAAATTGGAAATTTACATTTTTCACTTTTGTCAGACAATTGCAATATTCTCACAATAAGCTAATTAGCTCAATTGGAGCATTTCTAGCATGTTTGGTTGAAATTGAAAATTTACATTTTTCAGTTTTGTCAGACGTTTGTAAAATTCTTACAGTAGGCTTATTCGCGCAATTGGAGCATTTCTAGCATGTTTGGTTGAAATTGGAAATTCACATTTTTCAGTTTTGTCAGACGTTTGTAATATTCTCACAATAAGCTAATTAGCTCAATTGGAGCATTTCTAGCATGTTTGGTTGAAATTGGAAATTTACATTTTTCACTTTTGTCAGACAATTGCAATATTCTCACAATAAGCTAATTAGCTCAATTGGAGCATTTCTAGCATGTTTGGTTGAAATTGAAAATTTACATTTTTCAGTTTTGTCAGACGTTTGGAAAATTCTTACAGTAGGCTTATTTGCGCAATTTGAGCATTTCTAGCATGTTTGGTTGAAATTGGAAATTTACATTTTTCAGTTTTGTCAGACGTTTGTAATATTCTCACAATAAGCTAATTAGCTCAATTGGAGCATTTCTAGCATGTTTGGTTGAAATTGGAAATTTACATTTTTCAGTTTTGTCAGACGTTTGTAAAATTCTTACAGTAGGCTTATTTGCGCAATTTGAGCATTTCTAGCATGTTTGGTTAAAATTGGAAATTTACATTTTTCACTTTTGTCAGACGTTTGTAATATTCTCACAATAAGCTAATTAGCTCAATTGGAGCATTTCTAACATGTTTGGTTGAAATTGGAAATTTACACTTTTTCACTTTTGTCAGACGTTTGTAAAATTCTTACAGTAAGCTTATTTCCGCAATTGGAGCATTTCTAGCATGTTTGGTTGAAATTGGAAATTTACATTTTTCAGTTTTGTCAGACGTTTGTAATATTCTCACAATAAGCTAATTAGCTCAATTGGAGCATTTCTAACATGTTTGGTTGAAATTGGAAATTTACACTTTTTCACTTTTGTCAGACGTTTGTAAAATTCTTACAGTAAGCTTATTTCCGCAATTGGAGCATTTCTAGCATGTTTGGTTGAAATTGGAAATTTACATTTTTCAGTTTTGTCAGACGTTTGTAAAATTCTTACAGTAGGCTTATTTGCGCAATTTGAGCATTTCTAGCATGTTTGGTTAAAATTGGAAATTTACATTTTTCACTTTTGTCAGACAATTGCAATATTCTCTCATTAAGCTAATTAGCTCAATTGGAGCATTTCTAGCATGTTTGGTTTAAATTGGAAATTTACATTTTTCACTTTTGTCAGACAATTGCAATATTCTCTCATTAAGCTAATTAGCTCAATTGGAGCATTTCTAGCATGTTTGGTTGAAATTGGAAATTTACATTTTTCAGTTTTGTCAGACGTTTGTAAAACTCTTACAGTAGGCTTATTTGCGCAATTTGAGCATTTCTAGCATGCTTGGTTGAAATTGGAAATTTACATTTTTCACTTTTGTCAGACGTTTGTAATATTCTCACAATAAGATAATTAGCTCAATTGGAGCATTTCTAGCATGTTTGGTTGAAATTGGAAATTTACATTTTTCACTTTTGTCAGACGATTGCAATATTCTCACAATAAGCTAATTAGCTCAATTGGAGCATTTCTAGCATGTTTGGTTGAAATTGGAAATTTACATTTTTCAGTTTTGTCAGACGTTTGTAAAATTCTTACAGTAGGCTTATTTGCGCAATTTGAGCATTTCTATCATGTTTGGTTAAAATTCGAAATTTACATTTTTCACTTTTGTCAGACGTTTGTAATATTCTCACAATAAGCTAATTAGCTCAATTGGAGCATTTCTAGCATGTTTGGTTGAAATTGGAAATTTACATTTTTCACTTTTGTCAGACAATTGCAATATTCTCTCAATAAGCTAATTAGCTCAATTGGAGCATTTCTAGCATGTTTGGTTGAAATTGGAAATTTACATTTTTCAGTCTTGTCAGACGTTTGTAAAATTCTTACAATAGGCTTATTTGCGCAATTTGAGCATTTCTAGCATGTTTGGTTGAAATTGGAAATTTACATTTTTCAGTTTTGTCAGACGTTTGTAATATTCTCACAATAAGCTAATTAGCTCAATTGGAGCATTTCTAACATGTTTGGTTGAAATTGTAAATTTACATTTTTCACTTTTGTCAGACAATTGCAATATTCTCACAATAAGCTAATTAGCTCAATTGGAGCATTTCTAGCATGTCAGACAATTGCAATATTCTCACAATAAGCTAATTAGCTCAATTGGAGCATTTCTAGTATGTTTGGTTGAAATTGAAAATTTACATTTTTCAGTTTTGTCAGACGTTTGTAATATTCTCACAATAAACTAATTAGCTCAGTTGGAGCATTTCTAGCATGTTTGGTTGAAATTGAAAATTTACATTTTTCAGTTTTGTCAGACGTTTGTAATATTCTCACAATAAGCTAATTAGCTCAATTGGAGCATTTCTAGCATGTTTGGTTGAAATTGGAAATTTACATTTTTCAGTTTTGTCAGACAATTGCAATATTCTCACAATAAGCTAATTAGCTCAATTGGAGCATTTCTAGCATGTTTGGTTGAAATTGAAAATTTACATTTTTCAGTTTTGTCAGACGTTTGTAATATTCTCACAATAAACTAATTAGCTCAGTTGGAGCATTTCTAGCATGTTTGGTTGAAATTGAAAATTTACATTTTTCAGTTTTGTCAGACGTTTGTAATATTCTCACAATAAACTAATTAGCTCAGTTGGAGCATTTCTAGCATGTTTGGTTGAAATGGAGAATTTACATTTTTCAGTTTTGTCAGACGTTTGTAATATTCTCACAATAAGCTAATTAGCTCAATTGGAGCATTTCTAGCATGTTTGGTTGAAATTGAAAATTTACATTTTTCAGTTTTGTCAGACGTTTGTAAAATTCATACAGTAGGCTTATTCGCGCAATTGGAGCATTTCTAGCTTGTTTGGTTGAAATTGGAAATTCACATTTTTCAGTTTTGTCAGACGTTTGTAATATTTTCACAATAAGCTAATTAGCTCAATTGGAGCATTTCTAGCATGTTTGGTTGAAATTAGAAATTTACATTTTTCAGTTTTGTCAGACGTTTGTAAAATTCTTACAGTAGGCTTATTTGCGCAATTTGAGCATTTCTAGCATGTTTGATTGAAATTGGAAATTTACATTTTTCACTTTTGTCAGACGTTTGTAATATTCTCACAATAAGCTAATTAGCTCAATTGGAGCATTTCTAGCATGTTTGGTTGAAATTGGAAATTTACATTTTTCACTTTTGTCAGACGTTTGTAATATTCTCACAGTAAGCTAATTAGCTCAATTGGAGCATTTCTAGCATGTTTGGTTGAAATTGGAAATTTACATTTTTCACTTTTGTTAAACAATTGCAATATTCTCACAATAAGCTAATTAGCTCCATTGGAGCATTTCTAGCATGTTTGGTTGAAACTGGAATATTACATTTTTCAGTTTTGTCAGACGTTTGTAATATTCTCACAATAAGCTAATTAGCTCAATTGGAGCATTTCTAGCATGTTTGGTTGAAATTGGAAATTTACAATTTTCACTTTTGTCAGACAATTGCAATATTCTCACAATAAGCTAATTAGCTCAATTGGAGCATTTCTAGCATGTTTGGTTGAAATTGAAAATTTACATTTTTCAGTTTTGTCAGACGTTTGTAAAATTCTTACAGTAGGCTTATTTGCGCAATTGGAGCATTTCTAGCATGTTTGGTTGAAATTGGAAATTCACATTTTTCAGTTTTGTCAGACGTTTGTAATATTCTCACAATAAGCTAATTAGCTCAATTGGAGCATTTCTAGCATGTTTGGTTGAAATTGGAAATTTACATTTTTCAGTTTGTCGGATGTTTGTAAAATTCTTACAGTAGGCTTATTTGCGCAATTTGAGCATTTCTAGCATGTTTGGTTGAAATTGGAAATTTACATTTTTCAGTTTTGTCAGACGTTTGTAAAATTCTTACAGTAGGCTTATTTGCGCAATTTGAGCATTTCTAGCATGTTTGGTTAAAATTGGAAATTTACATTTTTCACTTTTGTCAGACAATTGCAATATTCTCTCATTAAGCTAATTAGCTCAATTGGAGCATTTCTAGCATGTTTGGTTTAAATTGGAAATTTACATTTTTCACTTTTGTCAGACAATTGCAATATTCTCTCATTAAGCTAATTAGCTCAATTGGAGCATTTCTAGCATGTTTGGTTGAAATTGGAAATTTACATTTTTCAGTTTTGTCAGACGTTTGTAAAACTCTTACAGTAGGCTTATTTGCGCAATTTGAGCATTTCTAGCATGCTTGGTTGAAATTGGAAATTTACATTTTTCACTTTTGTCAGACGTTTGTAATATTCTCACAATAAGATAATTAGCTCAATTGGAGCATTTCTAGCATGTTTGGTTGAAATTGGAAATTTACATTTTTCACTTTTGTCAGACGATTGCAATATTCTCACAATAAGCTAATTAGCTCAATTGGAGCATTTCTAGCATGTTTGGTTGAAATTGGAAATTTACATTTTTCAGTTTTGTCAGACGTTTGTAAAATTCTTACAGTAGGCTTATTTGCGCAATTTGAGCATTTCTATCATGTTTGGTTAAAATTCGAAATTTACATTTTTCACTTTTGTCAGACGTTTGTAATATTCTCACAATAAGCTAATTAGCTCAATTGGAGCATTTCTAGCATGTTTGGTTGAAATTGGAAATTTACATTTTTCACTTTTGTCAGACAATTGCAATATTCTCTCAATAAGCTAATTAGCTCAATTGGAGCATTTCTAGCATGTTTGGTTGAAATTGGAAATTTACATTTTTCAGTCTTGTCAGACGTTTGTAAAATTCTTACAATAGGCTTATTTGCGCAATTTGAGCATTTCTAGCATGTTTGGTTGAAATTGGAAATTTACATTTTTCAGTTTTGTCAGACGTTTGTAATATTCTCACAATAAGCTAATTAGCTCAATTGGAGCATTTCTAACATGTTTGGTTGAAATTGTAAATTTACATTTTTCACTTTTGTCAGACAATTGCAATATTCTCACAATAAGCTAATTAGCTCAATTGGAGCATTTCTAGCATGTCAGACAATTGCAATATTCTCACAATAAGCTAATTAGCTCAATTGGAGCATTTCTAGTATGTTTGGTTGAAATTGAAAATTTACATTTTTCAGTTTTGTCAGACGTTTGTAATATTCTCACAATAAACTAATTAGCTCAGTTGGAGCATTTCTAGCATGTTTGGTTGAAATTGAAAATTTACATTTTTCAGTTTTGTCAGACGTTTGTAATATTCTCACAATAAGCTAATTAGCTCAATTGGAGCATTTCTAGCATGTTTGGTTGAAATTGGAAATTTACATTTTTCAGTTTTGTCAGACAATTGCAATATTCTCACAATAAGCTAATTAGCTCAATTGGAGCATTTCTAGCATGTTTGGTTGAAATTGAAAATTTACATTTTTCAGTTTTGTCAGACGTTTGTAATATTCTCACAATAAACTAATTAGCTCAGTTGGAGCATTTCTAGCATGTTTGGTTGAAATTGAAAATTTACATTTTTCAGTTTTGTCAGACGTTTGTAATATTCTCACAATAAACTAATTAGCTCAGTTGGAGCATTTCTAGCATGTTTGGTTGAAATGGAGAATTTACATTTTTCAGTTTTGTCAGACGTTTGTAATATTCTCACAATAAGCTAATTAGCTCAATTGGAGCATTTCTAGCATGTTTGGTTGAAATTGAAAATTTACATTTTTCAGTTTTGTCAGACGTTTGTAAAATTCATACAGTAGGCTTATTCGCGCAATTGGAGCATTTCTAGCTTGTTTGGTTGAAATTGGAAATTCACATTTTTCAGTTTTGTCAGACGTTTGTAATATTTTCACAATAAGCTAATTAGCTCAATTGGAGCATTTCTAGCATGTTTGGTTGAAATTAGAAATTTACATTTTTCAGTTTTGTCAGACGTTTGTAAAATTCTTACAGTAGGCTTATTTGCGCAATTTGAGCATTTCTAGCATGTTTGATTGAAATTGGAAATTTACATTTTTCACTTTTGTCAGACGTTTGTAATATTCTCACAATAAGCTAATTAGCTCAATTGGAGCATTTCTAGCATGTTTGGTTGAAATTGGAAATTTACATTTTTCACTTTTGTCAGACGTTTGTAATATTCTCACAGTAAGCTAATTAGCTCAATTGGAGCATTTCTAGCATGTTTGGTTGAAATTGGAAATTTACATTTTTCACTTTTGTTAAACAATTGCAATATTCTCACAATAAGCTAATTAGCTCCATTGGAGCATTTCTAGCATGTTTGGTTGAAACTGGAATATTACATTTTTCAGTTTTGTCAGACGTTTGTAATATTCTCACAATAAGCTAATTAGCTCAATTGGAGCATTTCTAGCATGTTTGGTTGAAATTGGAAATTTACAATTTTCACTTTTGTCAGACAATTGCAATATTCTCACAATAAGCTAATTAGCTCAATTGGAGCATTTCTAGCATGTTTGGTTGAAATTGAAAATTTACATTTTTCAGTTTTGTCAGACGTTTGTAAAATTCTTACAGTAGGCTTATTTGCGCAATTGGAGCATTTCTAGCATGTTTGGTTGAAATTGGAAATTCACATTTTTCAGTTTTGTCAGACGTTTGTAATATTCTCACAATAAGCTAATTAGCTCAATTGGAGCATTTCTAGCATGTTTGGTTGAAATTGGAAATTTACATTTTTCAGTTTGTCGGATGTTTGTAAAATTCTTACAGTAGGCTTATTTGCGCAATTTGAGCATTTCTAGCATGTTTGGTTGAAATTGGAAATTTACATTTTTCACTTTTGTCAGACGTTTGTAATATTCTCACAATAAGCTAATTAGCTCAATTGGAGCATTTCTAGCATGTTTGGTTGAAATTGGAAATTTACATTTTTCACTTTTGTCAGACAATTGCAATATTCTCTCAATAAGCTAATTAGCTCAATTGGAGCATTTCTAGCATGTTTGGTTGAAATTGGAAATTTACATTTTTCAGTTTTGTCAGACGTTTGTAAAATTCTTACAGTAGGCTTATTTGCGCAATTTGAGCATTTCTAGCAGTTTGGTTGAAATTGGAAATTTACATTTTTCACTTTTGGCAAACGTTTGTAATATTCTCACAATAAGCTAATTAGCTCAATTGGAGCATTTCTAGCATGTTTGGTTGAAATTGGAAATTTACATTTTTCAGTTTTGTCATACGTTTGTAATATTCTCACAATAAGCTAATTAGCTCAATTGGAGCATTTCTAACATGTTTGGTTGAAATTGTAAATTTACATTTTTCACTTTTGTCAGACAATTGCAATATTCTCACAATAAGCCAATTAGCTCAATTGGAGCATTTCTAGCATGTTTGGTTGAAATTGGAAATTTACATTTTTCAGTTTTGTCAGACGTTTGTAAAATTCTTACAGTAGGCTTATTTGCGCAATTTGAGCATTTCTATCATGTTTGGTTAAAATTTGAAATTTACATTTTTCACTTTTGTCAGACGTTTGTAATATTCTCATAATAAGGTAATTAGCTCAATTGGAGCATTTCTAGCATGTTTGGTTGAAATTGGAAATTTAGACTTTTTCACTTTTGTCAGACGTTTGTAAAATTCTTACAGTAAGCTTATTTTCGCAATTGGAGCATTTCTAGCATGTTTGGTTGAAATTGGAAATTTACATTTTTCAGTTTTGTCAGACGTTTGTAATATTCTCACAATAAGCTAATTAGCTCAATTGGAGCATTTCTAGCATGTTTGGTTTAAATTGGAAATTTACATTTTTCACTTTTGTCAGACAATTGCAATATTCTCTCAATAAGCTAATTAGCTCAATTGGAGCATTTCTAGCATGTTTGGTTGAAATTGGAAATTTACATTTTTCAGTTTTGTCAGACGTTTGTAAAATTCTTAAAATAGGCTTATTTGCGCAATTTGAGCATTTCTAGCATGTTTGGTTGAAATTGGAAATTTACATTTTTCACTTTTGTCAGACGTTTGTAATATTCTCACAATAAGCTAATTAGCTCAATTGGAGCATTTCTGGCATGTTTGGTTGAAATTGGAAATTTACATTTTTCACTTTTGTCAGACAATTGCAATATTCTCTCAATAAGCTAATTAGCTCAATTGGAGCATTTCTAGCATGTTTGGTTGAAATTGGAAATTTACATTTTTCACTTTTGTCAGACGTTTGTAATATTCTCACAATAAGCTAATTAGCTCAATTGGAGCATTTCTAGCATGTTTGGTTTAAATTGGAAATTTACATTTTTCACTTTTGTCAGACAATTGCAATATTCTCTCAATAAGCTAATTAGCTCAATTGGAGCATTTCTAGCATGTTTGGTTGAAATTGGAAATTTACATTTTTCAGTTTTGTCAGACGTTTGTAAAATTCTTAAAATAGGCTTATTTGCGCAATTTGAGCATTTCTAGCATGTTTGGTTGAAATTGGAAATTTACATTTTTCACTTTTGTCAAACGTTTGAAATATTCTTACAGTAGGCTTATTTGCGCAATTTGAGCATTTCTAGCATGTTTGATTGAAATTGGAAATTTACATTTTTCACTTTTGTCAGATGTTTGTAATATTCTCACAATAAGCTAATTAGCTCAATTGGAGCATTTCTAGCATGTTTGGTTGAAATTGGAAATTTACATTTTTCACTTTTGTCAGACGTTTGTAATATTCTCACAATAAGCTAATTAGCTCAATTGGAGCATTTCTAGCATGTTTGGTTGAAATTGGAAATTTACATTTTTCACTTTTGTCAGACAATTGCAATATTCTCACAATAAGCTAATTAGCTCAATTGGAGCATTTCTAGCATGTTTGGTTGAAACTGGAATATTACATTTTTCAGTTTTGTCAGACGTTTGTAATATTCTCACAATAAGCTAATTAGCTCAATTGGAGCATTTCTAGCATGTTTGGTTGAAATTGGAAATTTACATTTTTCAGTTTGGTCAGACGTTTGTAATATTCTCACATTAAGCTAATTAGCTCAATTGGAGCATTTTTAGCATGTTTAGTTGAAATTGGAAATTTACATTTTTCACTTTTGTCAGACAATTGCAATATTCTCTCAATAAGCTAATTAGCTCAATTGGAGCATTTCTAGCATGTTTGGTTGAAAATGGAAATTTTCATTTTTCAGTTTTGTCAGACGTTTGTAAAATTCTTACAGTAAGCTTATTTCCGCAATTGGAGCATTTCTAGCATGTTTGGTTGAAAATGGAAATTTACATTTTTCAGTTTTGTCAGACGTTTGTAAAATTCTTACAGTAAGCTTATTTCCGCAATTGGAGCATTTCTAGCATGTTTGGTTGAAATTAGAAATTTACATTTTTCAGTTTTGTCAGACGTTTGTAATATTCTCACAATAAGCTAATTAGCTCAATTGGAGCATTTCTAGCATGTTTGGTTTAAATTGGAAATTTACATTTTTCACTTTTGTCAGACAATTGCAATATTCTCTCAATAAGCTAATTAGCTCAATTGGAGCATTTCTAGCATGTTTGGTTGAAATTGGAAATTTACATTTTTCAGTTTTGTCAGACGTTTGTAAAATTCTTAAAATAGGCTTATTTGCGCAATTTGAGCATTTCTAGCATGTTTGGTTGAAATTGGAAATTTACATTTTTCACTTTTGTCAGACGTTTGTAATATTCTCACAATAAGCTAATTAGCTCAATTGGAGCATTTCTGGCATGTTTGGTTGAAATTGGAAATTTACATTTTTCACTTTTGTCAGACAATTGCAATATTCTCTCAATAAGCTAATTAGCTCAATTGGAGCATTTCTAGCATGTTTGGTTGAAATTGGAAATTTACATTTTTCACTTTTGTCAGACGTTTGTAATATTCTCACAATAAGCTAATTAGCTCAATTGGAGCATTTCTAGCATGTTTGGTTTAAAATGGAAATTTACATTTTTCACTTTTGTCAGACAATTGCAATATTCTCTCAATAAGCTAATTAGCTCAATTGGAGCATTTCTAGCATGTTTGGTTGAAATTGGAAATTTACATTTTTCAGTTTTGTCAGACGTTTGTAAAATTCTTAAAATAGGCTTATTTGCGCAATTTGAGCATTTCTAGCATGTTTGGTTGAAATTGGAAATTTACATTTTTCACTTTTGTCAGACGTTTGTAATATTCTCACAATAAGCTAATTAGCTCAATTGGAGCATTTCTGGCATGTTTGGTTGAAATTGGAAATTTACATTTTTCACTTTTGTCAGACAATTGCAATATTCTCTCAATAAGCTAATTAGCTCAATTGGAGCATTTCTAGCATGTTTGGTTGAAATTGGAAAATTACATTTTTCAGTTTTGTCAGACGTTTGTAATATTCTCACAATAAGCTAATTAGCTCAATTGGAGCATTTCTAGCATGTTTGGTTGAAATTGGAAATTTACATTTTTCACTTTTGTCAGACAATTGCAATATTCTCTCAATAAGCTAATTAGCTCAATTGGAGCATTTCTAGCATGTTTGGTTGAAATTGGAAATTTACATTTTTCAGTCTTGTCAGACGTTTGTAAAATTCTTACAATAGGCTTATTTGCGCAATTTGAGCATTTCTAGCATGTTTGGTTGAAATTGGAAATTTACATTTTTCAGTTTTGTCAGACGTTTGTAATATTCTCACAATAAGCTAATTAGCTCAATTGGAGCATTTCTAGCATGTTTGGTTGAAATTGGAAATTTACATTTTTCACATTTGTCAGACAATTGCAATATTCTATCAATAAGCTAATTAGCTCAATTGGAGCATTTCTAGCATGTTTGGTTGAAATTGGAAATTTACATTTTTCAGTTTTGTCAGACGTTTGTAAAATTCTTACAATAGGCTTATTTGCGCAATTTGAGCATTTCTAGCATGTTTGGTTGAAATTGGAAATTTACATTTTTCACTTTTGTCAGACGTTTGTAATATTCTCACAATAAGCTAATTAGCTCAATTGGAGCATTTCTAGCATGTTTGGTTGAAATTGGAAATTTACATTTTTCACTTTTGTCAGACAATTGCAATATTCTCACAATAAGCTAATTAGCTCAATTGGAGCATTTCTAGCATGTTTGGTTGAAATTGGAAAGTTACATTTTTCAGTTTTGTCAGACGTTTGTAATATTCAGCTCAATTGGAGCATTTCTAGCATGTTTGGTTGAAATTGGAACTTTACATTTTTCACTTTTGTCAGACAATTGCAATATTCTCACAATAAGCTAATTAGCTCAATTGGAGCATTTCTAGCATGTTTGGTTGAAATTGGAAATTTACATTTTTCACTTTTGTCAGACAATTGCAATATTCTCACAATAAGCTAATTAGCTCAATTGGAGCATTTCTAGCATGTTTAGTTGAAATTGGAAATTTACATTTTTCAGTTTTGTCAGACGTTTGTAATATTCTCACAATAAGCTAATTAGCTCAATTGGAGCATTTCTAGCATGTTTGGTTGAAATTGGAAATTTACATTTTTCAGTTTTGTCAGACGTTTGTAATATTCTCACAATAAGCTAATTAGCTCAATTGGAGCATTTCTAGCATGTTTGGTTGAAATTGGAAATTTACATTTTTCAGTTTTGTCAGACGTTTGTAATATTCTCACAATAAGCTAATTAGCTCAATTGGAGCATTTCTAGCATGTTTGGTTGAAATTGGAAATTTACATTTTTCACTTTTGTCAGACAATTGCAATATTCTCACAATAAGCTAATTAGCTCAATTGGAGCATTTCTAGCATGTTTGGTTGAAATTGGAAATTTACATTTTTCACTTTTGTCAGACAATTGCAATATTCTCACAATAAGCTAATTAGCTCAATTGGAGCATTTCTAGCATGTTTGGTTGAAATTGGAAATTTACATTTTTCACTTTTGTCAGACGTTTGTAATATTCTCACAATAAGCTAATTAGCTCAATTGGAGCATTTCTAGCATGTTTGGTTGAAATTGGAAAATTACATTTTTCACTTTTGTCAGACGTTTGTAATATTCTCACAATAAGCTAATTAGCTCAATTGGAACATTTCTAGCATGTTTGGTTGAAATTGGAAATTTACATTTTTCAGTTTTGTCAGACGTTTGTAATATTCTCACAATAAGCTAATTAGCTCAATTGGAGCATTTCTAGCATGTTTGGTTGAAATTGGAAATTTACATTTTTCACTTTTGTCAGACAATTGCAATATTCTCACAATAAGCTAATTAGCTCAATTGGAGCATTTCTAGCATGTTTGGTTGAAATTGGAAATTTACATTTTTCACATTTGTCAGACGTTTGTAATATTCTCACAATAAGCTAATTAGCTCAATTGGAACATTTCTAGCATGTTTGGTTGAAATTGGAAAATTACATTTTTCAGTTTTGTCAGACGTTTGTAATATTCTCACAATAAGATAATTAGCTCAATTGGAGCATTTCTAGCATGTTTAGTTGAAATTGGAAAATTACATTTTTCACTTTTGTCAGACGTTTGTAATATTCTCACAATAAGCTAATTAGCTCAATTGGAACATTTCTAGCATGTTTGGTTGAAATTGGAAATTTACATTTTTCAGTTTTGTCAGACGTTTGTAATATTCTCACAATAAGCTAATTAGCTCAATTGGAGCATTTCTAGCATGTTTGGTTGAAATTGGACATTTACATTTTTCACTTTTGTCAGACAATTGCAATATTCTCACAATAAGCTAATTAGCTCAATTGGAGCATTTCCAGCATGTTTGGTTGAAATTGGAAATTTACATTTTTCACTTTTGTCAGACGTTTGTAATATTCTCACAATAAGCTAATTAGCTCAATTGGAACATTTCTAGCATGTTTGGTTGAAATTGGAAATTTACATTTTTCAGTTTTGTCAGACGTTTGTAATATTCTCACAATAAGCTAATTAGCTCAATTGGAGCATTTCTAGCATGTTTTGTTGAAATTGGAAATTTACAATTTTCAGTTTGGTCAAACGTTTGTAATATTCTCACAATAAGCTAATTAGCTCAATTGGAGCATTTCTAGCATGTTTGGTTGAAATTGGAATTTTACATTTTTCACTTTTGTCAGACAATTGCAATATTCTCACAATAAGCTAATTAGCTCAATTGGAGCATTTCTAGCATGTTTGGTTGAAATTGGAAATTTACATTTTTCAGTTTTGTCAGACGTTTGTAATATTCTCACAATAAGCTAATTAGCTCAATTGGAGCATTTCTAGCATGTTTGGTTGAAATTGGAAATTTACATTTTTCAGTTTTGTCAGACAATTGCAATATTCTCACAATAAGCTAATTAGCTCAATTGGAGCATTTCTAGCATGTTTGGTTGAAATTGGAAATTTACATTTTTCACTTTTGTCAAACAATTGCAATATTCTCACAATAAGCTAATTAGCTCAATTGGAGCATTTCTAGCATGTTTGGTTGAAATTCAAAATTTAAATTTTCAGTTTTGTCAGACGTTTGTATAATTCTTACAGTAGGCTTATTTGCGCAATTGGAGCATTTCTAGCATGTTTGATTGAAATTGGAATTTTAAATTTTTCACTTTTGTCAGACGTTTGTAATATTCTCACAATAAGCTAATTAGCTCAATTGGAGCATTTCTAGCATGTTTGGTTGAAATTGGAAATTTACATTTTTCAGTTTTGTCAGACGTTTGTAATATTCTCACAATAAGCTAATTAGCTCAATTGGAGAATTTCTAGCATGTTTGGTTGAAATTGGAAATTTACATTTTTCACTTTTGTCAGACAATTGCAATATTCTCACAATAAGCTAATTAGCTCAATTGGAACATTTCTAGCATGTTTGGTTGAAATTGGAAATTTACATTTTTCACTTTTGTCAGACAATTGCAATATTCTCACAATAAGCTAATTAGCTCAATTGGAGCATTTCTAGCATGTTTGGTTGAAATTGGAAATTTACATTTTTCACTTTTGTCAGACAATTGCAATATTCTATCAATAAGCTAATTAGCTCAATTGGAGCATTTCTAGCATGTTTGGTTGAAATTGGAAATTTACATTTTTCAGTTTTGTCAGACGTTTGTAAAATTCTTACAATAGGCTTATTTGCGCAATTTGAGCATTTCTAGCATGTTTGGTTGAAATTGGAAATTTACATTTTTCACTTTTGTCAGACGTTTGTAATATTCTCACAATAAGCTAATTAGCTCAATTGGAGCATTTCTAGCATGTTTGGTTGAAATTGGAAATTTACATTTTTCACTTTTGTCAGACAATTGCAATATTCTCACAATAAGCTAATTAGCTCAATTGGAGCATTTCTAGCATGTTTGGTTGAAATTGGAAAGTTACATTTTTCAGTTTTGTCAGACGTTTGTAATATTCAGCTCAATTGGAGCATTTCTAGCATGTTTGGTTGAAATTGGTACTTTACATTTTTCACTTTTGTCAGACAATTGCAATATTCTCACAATAAGCTAATTAGCTCAATTGGAGCATTTCTAGCATGTTTGGTTGAAATTGGAAATTTACATTTTTCACTTTTGTCAGACAATTGCAATATTCTCACAATAAGCTAATTAGCTCAATTGGAGCATTTCTAGCATGTTTAGTTGAAATTGGAAATTTACATTTTTCAGTTTTGTCAGACGTTTGTAATATTCTCACAATAAGCTAATTAGCTCAATTGGAGCATTTCTAGCATGTTTGGTTGAAATTGGAAATTTACATTTTTCAGTTTTGTCAGACGTTTGTAATATTCTCACAATAAGCTAATTAGCTCAATTGGAGCATTTCTAGCATGTTTGGTTGAAATTGGAAATTTACATTTTTCAGTTTTGTCAGACGTTTGTAATATTCTCACAATAAGCTAATTAGCTCAATTGGAGCATTTCTAGCATGTTTGGTTGAAATTGGAAATTTACATTTTTCACTTTTGTCAGACAATTGCAATATTCTCACAATAAGCTAATTAGCTCAATTGGAGCATTTCTAGCATGTTTGGTTGAAATTGGAAATTTACATTTTTCACTTTTGTCAGACAATTGCAATATTCTCACAATAAGCTAATTAGCTCAATTGGAGCATTTCTAGCATGTTTGGTTGAAATTGGAAATTTACATTTTTCACTTTTGTCAGACGTTTGTAATATTCTCACAATAAGCTAATTAGCTCAATTGGAGCATTTCTAGCATGTTTGGTTGAAATTGGAAATTTACATTTTTCACTTTTGTCAGACGTTTGCAATATTCTTACAGTAGGCTTATTTGCGCAATTTGAGCATTTCTAGCATGTTTGATTGAAATTGGAAATTTACATTTTTCACTTTTGTCAGACGTTTGTAATATTCTCACAATAAGCTAATTAGCTCAATTGGAGCATTTCTAGCATGTTTGGTTGAAATTGGAAATTTACATTTTTCACTTTTGTCAGACGTTTGTAATATTCTCACAATAAGCTAATTAGCTCAATTGGAGCATTTCTAGAATGTTTGGTTGAAATTGGAAATTTACATTTTTCACTTTTGTCAGACAATTGCAATATTCTCACAATAAGCTAATTAGCTCAATTGGAGCATTTCTAGCATGTTTGGTTGAAATTGGAAATTTACATTTTTCACTTTTGTCAAACAATTGCAATATTCTCACAATAAGCTAATTAGCTCAATTGGAGCATTTCTAGCATGTTTGGTTGAAATTCAAAATTTAAATTTTCAGTTTTGTCAGACGTTTGTATAATTCTTACAGTAGGCTTATTTGCGCAATTGGAGCATTTCTAGCATGTTTGATTGAAATTGGAATTTTAAATTTTTCACTTTTGTCAGACGTTTGTAATATTCTCACAATAAGCTAATTAGCTCAATTGGAGCATTTCTAGCATGTTTGGTTGAAATTGGAAATTTACATTTTTCAGTTTTGTCAGACGTTTGTAATATTCTCACAATAAGCTAATTAGCTCAATTGGAGAATTTCTAGCATGTTTGGTTGAAATTGGAAATTTACATTTTTCACTTTTGTCAGACAATTGCAATATTCTCACAATAAGCTAATTAGCTCAATTGGAACATTTCTAGCATGTTTGGTTGAAATTGGAAATTTACATTTTTCACTTTTGTCAGACAATTGCAATATTCTCACAATAAGCTAATTAGCTCAATTGGAGCATTTCTAGCATGTTTGGTTGAAATTGGAAATTTACATTTTTCACTTTTGTCAGACAATTGCAATATTCTATCAATAAGCTAATTAGCTCAATTGGAGCATTTCTAGCATGTTTGGTTGAAATTGGAAATTTACATTTTTCAGTTTTGTCAGACGTTTGTAAAATTCTTACAATAGGCTTATTTGCGCAATTTGAGCATTTCTAGCATGTTTGGTTGAAATTGGAAATTTACATTTTTCACTTTTGTCAGACGTTTGTAATATTCTCACAATAAGCTAATTAGCTCAATTGGAGCATTTCTAGCATGTTTGGTTGAAATTGGAAATTTACATTTTTCACTTTTGTCAGACAATTGCAATATTCTCACAATAAGCTAATTAGCTCAATTGGAGCATTTCTAGCATGTTTGGTTGAAATTGGAAAGTTACATTTTTCAGTTTTGTCAGACGTTTGTAATATTCAGCTCAATTGGAGCATTTCTAGCATGTTTGGTTGAAATTGGTACTTTACATTTTTCACTTTTGTCAGACAATTGCAATATTCTCACAATAAGCTAATTAGCTCAATTGGAGCATTTCTAGCATGTTTGGTTGAAATTGGAAATTTACATTTTTCACTTTTGTCAGACAATTGCAATATTCTCACAATAAGCTAATTAGCTCAATTGGAGCATTTCTAGCATGTTTAGTTGAAATTGGAAATTTACATTTTTCAGTTTTGTCAGACGTTTGTAATATTCTCACAATAAGCTAATTAGCTCAATTGGAGCATTTCTAGCATGTTTGGTTGAAATTGGAAATTTACATTTTTCAGTTTTGTCAGACGTTTGTAATATTCTCACAATAAGCTAATTAGCTCAATTGGAGCATTTCTAGCATGTTTGGTTGAAATTGGAAATTTACATTTTTCAGTTTTGTCAGACGTTTGTAATATTCTCACAATAAGCTAATTAGCTCAATTGGAGCATTTCTAGCATGTTTGGTTGAAATTGGAAATTTACATTTTTCACTTTTGTCAGACAATTGCAATATTCTCACAATAAGCTAATTAGCTCAATTGGAGCATTTCTAGCATGTTTGGTTGAAATTGGAAATTTACATTTTTCACTTTTGTCAGACAATTGCAATATTCTCACAATAAGCTAATTAGCTCAATTGGAGCATTTCTAGCATGTTTGGTTGAAATTGGAAATTTACATTTTTCACTTTTGTCAGACGTTTGTAATATTCTCACAATAAGCTAATTAGCTCAATTGGAGCATTTCTAGCATGTTTGGTTGAAATTGGAAATTTACATTTTTCACTTTTGTCAGACGTTTGCAATATTCTTACAGTAGGCTTATTTGCGCAATTTGAGCATTTCTAGCATGTTTGATTGAAATTGGAAATTTACATTTTTCACTTTTGTCAGACGTTTGTAATATTCTCACAATAAGCTAATTAGCTCAATTGGAGCATTTCTAGCATGTTTGGTTGAAATTGGAAATTTACATTTTTCACTTTTGTCAGACGTTTGTAATATTCTCACAATAAGCTAATTAGCTCAATTGGAGCATTTCTAGAATGTTTGGTTGAAATTGGAAATTTACATTTTTCACTTTTGTCAGACAATTGCAATATTCTCACAATAAGCTAGTTAGCTCAATTGGAGCATTTCTAGCATGTTTGGTTGAAACTGGAATATTACATTTTTCAGTTTTGTCAGACATTTGTAATATTCTCACAATAAGCTAATTAGCTCAATTGGAGCATTTCTAGCATGTTTGGTTGAAATTGGAAATTTACATTTTTCAGTTTGGTCAGACGTTTGTAATATTCTCACAATAAGCTAATTAGCTCAATTGGAGCATTTCTAGCATGTTTGGTTGAAATTGGAAATTTACATTTTTCACTTTTGTCAGACAATTGCAATATTCTCACAATAAGCTAATTAGCTCAATTGGAGCATTTCTAGCATGTTTGGTTGAAATTGAAAATTTACATTTTTCAGTTTTGTCAGACGTTTGTAAAATTCTTACAGTAGGCTTATTTGCGCAATTGGAGCATTTCTAGCATGTTTGGTTGAAATTGGAAATTCACATTTTTCAGTTTTGTCAGACGTTTGTAATATTCTCACAATAAGCTAATTAGCTCAATTGGAGCATTTCTAGCATGTTTGGTTGAAATTGGAACTTTACATTTTTCACTTTTGTCAGACAATTGCAATATTCTCACAATAAGCTAATTAGCTCAATTGGAGCATTTCTAGCATGTTTGGTTGAAATTGGAAATTTACATTTTTCACTTTTGTCAGACAATTGCAATATTCTCACAATAAGCTAATTAGCTCAATTGGAGCATTTCTAGCATGTTTAGTTGAAATTGGAAATTTACATTTTTCACTTTTGTCAGACGTTTGTAATATTCTCACAATAAGCTAATTAGCTCAATTGGAGCATTTCTAGCATGATTGGTTTAAATTGGAAATTTACATTTTTCACTTTTGTCAGACAATTGCAATATTCTCTCAATAAGCTAATTAGCTCAATTGGAGCATTTCTAGCATGTTTGGTTGAAATTGGAAATTTACATTTTTCAGTTTTGTCAGACGTTTGTAAAATTCTTAAAATAGGCTTATTTGCGCAATTTGAGCATTTCTAGCATGTTTGGTTGAAATTGGAAATTTACATTTTTCACTTTTGTCAAACGTTTGAAATATTCTTACAGTAGGCTTATTTGCGCAATTTGAGCATTTCTAGCATGTTTGATTGAAATTGGAAATTTACATTTTTCACTTTTGTCAGACGTTTGTAATATTCTCACAATAAGCTAATTAGCTCAATTGGAGCATTTCTAGCATGTTTGGTTGAAATTGGAAATTTACATTTTTCACTTTTGTCAGACGTTTGTAATATTCTCACAATAAGCTAATTAGCTCAATTGGAGCATTTCTAGCATGTTTGGTTGAAATTGGAAATTTACATTTTTCACTTTTGTCAGACAATTGCAATATTCTCACAATAAGCTAATTAGCTCAATTGGAGCATTTCTAGCATGTTTGGTTGAAACTGGAATATTACATTTTTCAGTTTTGTCAGACGTTTGTAATATTCTCACAATAAGCTAATTAGCTCAATTGGAGCATTTCTAGCATGTTTGGTTGAAATTGGAAATTTACATTTTTCAGTTTGGTCAGACGTTTGTAATATTCTCACATTAAGCTAATTAGCTCAATTGGAGCATTTTTAGCATGTTTAGTTGAAATTGGAAATTTACATTTTTCACTTTTGTCAGACAATTGCAATATTCTCTCAATAAGCTAATTAGCTCAATTGGAGCATTTCTAGCATGTTTGGTTGAAAATGGAAATTTTCATTTTTCAGTTTTGTCAGACGTTTGTAAAATTCTTACAGTAAGCTTATTTCCGCAATTGGAGCATTTCTAGCATGTTTGGTTGAAAATGGAAATTTACTTTTTTCAGTTTTGTCAGACGTTTGTAAAATTCTTACAGTAAGCTTATTTCCGCAGTTGGAGCATTTCTAGCATGTTTGGTTGAAATTGGAAATTTACATTTTTCAGTTTTGTCAGACGTTTGTAATATTCTCACAATAAGCTAATTAGCTCAATTGGAGCATTTCTAGCATGTTTGGTTTAAATTGGAAATTTACATTTTTCACTTTTGTCAGACAATTGCAATATTCTCTCAATAAGCTAATTAGCTCAATTGGAGCATTTCTAGCATGTTTGGTTGAAATTGGAAATTTACATTTTTCAGTTTTGTCAGACGTTTGTAAAATTCTTAAAATAGGCTTATTTGCGCAATTTGAGCATTTCTAGCATGTTTGGTTGAAATTGGAAATTTACATTTTTCACTTTTGTCAGACGTTTGTAATATTCTCACAATAAGCTAATTAGCTCAATTGGAGCATTTCTGGCATGTTTGGTTGAAATTGGAAATTTACATTTTTCACTTTTGTCAGACAATTGCAATATTCTCTCAATAAGCTAATTAGCTCAATTGGAGCATTTCTAGCATGTTTGGTTGAAATTGGAAATTTACATTTTTCAGTTTTGTCAGACGTTTGTAAAATTCTTACAGTAGGCTTATTTGCGCAATTTGAGCATTTCTAGCATGTTTGGTTGAAATTGGAAATTTACATTTTTCACTTTTGGCAGACGTTTGTAATATTCTCACAATAAGCTAATTAGCTCAATTGGAGCATTTCTAGCATGTTTGGTTGAAATTGGAAATTTACATTTTTCAGTTTTGTCAGACGTTTGTAAAACTCTTACAGTAGGCTTATTTGCGCAATTTGAGCATTTCTAGCATGTTTGGTTGAAATTGGAAATTTACATTTTTCACTTTTGTCAGACGTTTGTAATATTCTCACAATAAGCTAATTAGCTCAATTGGAGCATTTCTAGCATGTTTGGTTGAAATTGGAAATTTACATTTTTCACTTTTGTCAGACAATTGCAATATTCTATCAATAAGCTAATTAGCTCAATTGGAGCATTTCTAGCATGTTTGGTTGAAATTGGAAATTTACATTTTTCAGTTTTGTCAGACGTTTGTAAAATTCTTACAATAGGCTTATTTGCGCAATTTGAGCATTTCTAGCATGTTTGGTTGAAATTGGAAATTTACATTTTTCACTTTTGTCAGACGTTTGTAATATTCTCACAATAAGCTAATTAGCTCAATTGGAGCATTTCTAGCATGTTTAGTTGAAATTGGAAATTTACATTTTTCAGTTTTGTCAGACGTTTGTAATATTCTCACAATAAGCTAATTAGCTCAATTGGAGCATTTCTAGCATGTTTGGTTGAAATTGGAAATTTACATTTTTCACTTTTGTCAGACGTTTGTAATATTCTCACAATAAGCTAATTAGCTCAATTGGAGCATTTCTAGCATGTTTGGTTGAAATTGGAAATTTACATTTTTCAGTTTGGTCAGACGTTTGTAATATTCTCACATTAAGCTAATTAGCTCAATTGGAGCATTTTTAGCATGTTTAGTTGAAATTGGAAATTTACATTTTTCACTTTTGTCAGACAATTGCAATATTCTCTCAATAAGCTAATTAGCTCAATTGGAGCATTTCTAGCATGTTTGGTTGAAAATGGAAATTTTCATTTTTCAGTTTTGTCAGACGTTTGTAAAATTCTTACAGTAAGCTTATTTCCGCAATTGGAGCATTTCTAGCATGTTTGGTTGAAAATGGAAATTTACTTTTTTCAGTTTTGTCAGACGTTTGTAAAATTCTTACAGTAAGCTTATTTCCGCAGTTGGAGCATTTCTAGCATGTTTGGTTGAAATTGGAAATTTACATTTTTCAGTTTTGTCAGACGTTTGTAATATTCTCACAATAAGCTAATTAGCTCAATTGGAGCATTTCTAGCATGTTTGGTTTAAATTGGAAATTTACATTTTTCACTTTTGTCAGACAATTGCAATATTCTCTCAATAAGCTAATTAGCTCAATTGGAGCATTTCTAGCATGTTTGGTTGAAATTGGAAATTTACATTTTTCAGTTTTGTCAGACGTTTGTAAAATTCTTAAAATAGGCTTATTTGCGCAATTTGAGCATTTCTAGCATGTTTGGTTGAAATTGGAAATTTACATTTTTCACTTTTGTCAGACGTTTGTAATATTCTCACAATAAGCTAATTAGCTCAATTGGAGCATTTCTGGCATGTTTGGTTGAAATTGGAAATTTACATTTTTCACTTTTGTCAGACAATTGCAATATTCTCTCAATAAGCTAATTAGCTCAATTGGAGCATTTCTAGCATGTTTGGTTGAAATTGGAAATTTACATTTTTCAGTTTTGTCAGACGTTTGTAAAATTCTTACAGTAGGCTTATTTGCGCAATTTGAGCATTTCTAGCATGTTTGGTTGAAATTGGAAATTTACATTTTTCACTTTTGGCAGACGTTTGTAATATTCTCACAATAAGCTAATTAGCTCAATTGGAGCATTTCTAGCATGTTTGGTTGAAATTGGAAATTTACATTTTTCAGTTTTGTCAGACGTTTGTAAAACTCTTACAGTAGGCTTATTTGCGCAATTTGAGCATTTCTAGCATGTTTGGTTGAAATTGGAAATTTACATTTTTCACTTTTGTCAGACAATTGCAATATTCTCACAATAAGCTAATTAGCTCAATTGGAGCATTTCTAGCATGTTTGGTTGAAATTGGAAAGTTACATTTTTCAGTTTTGTCAGACGTTTGTAATATTCAGCTCAATTGGAGCATTTCTAGCATGTTTGGTTGAAATTGGTACTTTACATTTTTCACTTTTGTCAGACAATTGCAATATTCTCACAATAAGCTAATTAGCTCAATTGGAGCATTTCTAGCATGTTTGGTTGAAATTGGAAATTTACATTTTTCACTTTTGTCAGACAATTGCAATATTCTCACAATAAGCTAATTAGCTCAATTGGAGCATTTCTAGCATGTTTAGTTGAAATTGGAAATTTACATTTTTCAGTTTTGTCAGACGTTTGTAATATTCTCACAATAAGCTAATTAGCTCAATTGGAGCATTTCTAGCATGTTTGGTTGAAATTGGAAATTTACATTTTTCAGTTTTGTCAGACGTTTGTAATATTCTCACAATAAGCTAATTAGCTCAATTGGAGCATTTCTAGCATGTTTGGTTGAAATTGGAAATTTACATTTTTCAGTTTTGTCAGACGTTTGTAATATTCTCACAATAAGCTAATTAGCTCAATTGGAGCATTTCTAGCATGTTTGGTTGAAATTGGAAATTTACATTTTTCACTTTTGTCAGACAATTGCAATATTCTCACAATAAGCTAATTAGCTCAATTGGAGCATTTCTAGCATGTTTGGTTGAAATTGGAAATTTACATTTTTCACTTTTGTCAGACAATTGCAATATTCTCACAATAAGCTAATTAGCTCAATTGGAGCATTTCTAGCATGTTTGGTTGAAATTGGAAATTTACATTTTTCACTTTTGTCAGACGTTTGTAATATTCTCACAATAAGCTAATTAGCTCAATTGGAGCATTTCTAGCATGTTTGGTTGAAATTGGAAATTTACATTTTTCACTTTTGTCAGACGTTTGCAATATTCTTACAGTAGGCTTATTTGCGCAATTTGAGCATTTCTAGCATGTTTGATTGAAATTGGAAATTTACATTTTTCACTTTTGTCAGACGTTTGTAATATTCTCACAATAAGCTAATTAGCTCAATTGGAGCATTTCTAGCATGTTTGGTTGAAATTGGAAATTTACATTTTTCACTTTTGTCAGACGTTTGTAATATTCTCACAATAAGCTAATTAGCTCAATTGGAGCATTTCTAGAATGTTTGGTTGAAATTGGAAATTTACATTTTTCACTTTTGTCAGACAATTGCAATATTCTCACAATAAGCTAGTTAGCTCAATTGGAGCATTTCTAGCATGTTTGGTTGAAACTGGAATATTACATTTTTCAGTTTTGTCAGACATTTGTAATATTCTCACAATAAGCTAATTAGCTCAATTGGAGCATTTCTAGCATGTTTGGTTGAAATTGGAAATTTACATTTTTCAGTTTGGTCAGACGTTTGTAATATTCTCACAATAAGCTAATTAGCTCAATTGGAGCATTTCTAGCATGTTTGGTTGAAATTGGAAATTTACATTTTTCACTTTTGTCAGACAATTGCAATATTCTCACAATAAGCTAATTAGCTCAATTGGAGCATTTCTAGCATGTTTGGTTGAAATTGAAAATTTACATTTTTCAGTTTTGTCAGACGTTTGTAAAATTCTTACAGTAGGCTTATTTGCGCAATTGGAGCATTTCTAGCATGTTTGGTTGAAATTGGAAATTCACATTTTTCAGTTTTGTCAGACGTTTGTAATATTCTCACAATAAGCTAATTAGCTCAATTGGAGCATTTCTAGCATGTTTGGTTGAAATTGGAACTTTACATTTTTCACTTTTGTCAGACAATTGCAATATTCTCACAATAAGCTAATTAGCTCAATTGGAGCATTTCTAGCATGTTTGGTTGAAATTGGAAATTTACATTTTTCACTTTTGTCAGACAATTGCAATATTCTCACAATAAGCTAATTAGCTCAATTGGAGCATTTCTAGCATGTTTAGTTGAAATTGGAAATTTACATTTTTCACTTTTGTCAGACGTTTGTAATATTCTCACAATAAGCTAATTAGCTCAATTGGAGCATTTCTAGCATGATTGGTTTAAATTGGAAATTTACATTTTTCACTTTTGTCAGACAATTGCAATATTCTCTCAATAAGCTAATTAGCTCAATTGGAGCATTTCTAGCATGTTTGGTTGAAATTGGAAATTTACATTTTTCAGTTTTGTCAGACGTTTGTAAAATTCTTAAAATAGGCTTATTTGCGCAATTTGAGCATTTCTAGCATGTTTGGTTGAAATTGGAAATTTACATTTTTCACTTTTGTCAAACGTTTGAAATATTCTTACAGTAGGCTTATTTGCGCAATTTGAGCATTTCTAGCATGTTTGATTGAAATTGGAAATTTACATTTTTCACTTTTGTCAGACGTTTGTAATATTCTCACAATAAGCTAATTAGCTCAATTGGAGCATTTCTAGCATGTTTGGTTGAAATTGGAAATTTACATTTTTCACTTTTGTCAGACGTTTGTAATATTCTCACAATAAGCTAATTAGCTCAATTGGAGCATTTCTAGCATGTTTGGTTGAAATTGGAAATTTACATTTTTCACTTTTGTCAGACAATTGCAATATTCTCACAATAAGCTAATTAGCTCAATTGGAGCATTTCTAGCATGTTTGGTTGAAACTGGAATATTACATTTTTCAGTTTTGTCAGACGTTTGTAATATTCTCACAATAAGCTAATTAGCTCAATTGGAGCATTTCTAGCATGTTTGGTTGAAATTGGAAATTTACATTTTTCAGTTTGGTCAGACGTTTGTAATATTCTCACATTAAGCTAATTAGCTCAATTGGAGCATTTTTAGCATGTTTAGTTGAAATTGGAAATTTACATTTTTCACTTTTGTCAGACAATTGCAATATTCTCTCAATAAGCTAATTAGCTCAATTGGAGCATTTCTAGCATGTTTGGTTGAAAATGGAAATTTTCATTTTTCAGTTTTGTCAGACGTTTGTAAAATTCTTACAGTAAGCTTATTTCCGCAATTGGAGCATTTCTAGCATGTTTGGTTGAAAATGGAAATTTACTTTTTTCAGTTTTGTCAGACGTTTGTAAAATTCTTACAGTAAGCTTATTTCCGCAGTTGGAGCATTTCTAGCATGTTTGGTTGAAATTGGAAATTTACATTTTTCAGTTTTGTCAGACGTTTGTAATATTCTCACAATAAGCTAATTAGCTCAATTGGAGCATTTCTAGCATGTTTGGTTTAAATTGGAAATTTACATTTTTCACTTTTGTCAGACAATTGCAATATTCTCTCAATAAGCTAATTAGCTCAATTGGAGCATTTCTAGCATGTTTGGTTGAAATTGGAAATTTACATTTTTCAGTTTTGTCAGACGTTTGTAAAATTCTTAAAATAGGCTTATTTGCGCAATTTGAGCATTTCTAGCATGTTTGGTTGAAATTGGAAATTTACATTTTTCACTTTTGTCAGACGTTTGTAATATTCTCACAATAAGCTAATTAGCTCAATTGGAGCATTTCTGGCATGTTTGGTTGAAATTGGAAATTTACATTTTTCACTTTTGTCAGACAATTGCAATATTCTCTCAATAAGCTAATTAGCTCAATTGGAGCATTTCTAGCATGTTTGGTTGAAATTGGAAATTTACATTTTTCAGTTTTGTCAGACGTTTGTAAAATTCTTACAGTAGGCTTATTTGCGCAATTTGAGCATTTCTAGCATGTTTGGTTGAAATTGGAAATTTACATTTTTCACTTTTGGCAGACGTTTGTAATATTCTCACAATAAGCTAATTAGCTCAATTGGAGCATTTCTAGCATGTTTGGTTGAAATTGGAAATTTACATTTTTCAGTTTTGTCAGACGTTTGTAAAACTCTTACAGTAGGCTTATTTGCGCAATTTGAGCATTTCTAGCATGTTTGGTTGAAATTGGAAATTTACATTTTTCACTTTTGTCAGACGTTTGTAATATTCTCACAATAAGCTAATTAGCTCAATTGGAGCATTTCTAGCATGTTTGGTTGAAATTGGAAATTTACATTTTTCACTTTTGTCAGACAATTGCAATATTCTATCAATAAGCTAATTAGCTCAATTGGAGCATTTCTAGCATGTTTGGTTGAAATTGGAAATTTACATTTTTCAGTTTTGTCAGACGTTTGTAAAATTCTTACAATAGGCTTATTTGCGCAATTTGAGCATTTCTAGCATGTTTGGTTGAAATTGGAAATTTACATTTTTCACTTTTGTCAGACGTTTGTAATATTCTCACAATAAGCTAATTAGCTCAATTGGAGCATTTCTAGCATGTTTAGTTGAAATTGGAAATTTACATTTTTCAGTTTTGTCAGACGTTTGTAATATTCTCACAATAAGCTAATTAGCTCAATTGGAGCATTTCTAGCATGTTTGGTTGAAATTGGAAATTTACATTTTTCACTTTTGTCAGACGTTTGTAATATTCTCACAATAAGCTAATTAGCTCAATTGGAGCATTTCTAGCATGTTTGGTTGAAATTGGAAATTTACATTTTTCAGTTTGGTCAGACGTTTGTAATATTCTCACATTAAGCTAATTAGCTCAATTGGAGCATTTTTAGCATGTTTAGTTGAAATTGGAAATTTACATTTTTCACTTTTGTCAGACAATTGCAATATTCTCTCAATAAGCTAATTAGCTCAATTGGAGCATTTCTAGCATGTTTGGTTGAAAATGGAAATTTTCATTTTTCAGTTTTGTCAGACGTTTGTAAAATTCTTACAGTAAGCTTATTTCCGCAATTGGAGCATTTCTAGCATGTTTGGTTGAAAATGGAAATTTACTTTTTTCAGTTTTGTCAGACGTTTGTAAAATTCTTACAGTAAGCTTATTTCCGCAGTTGGAGCATTTCTAGCATGTTTGGTTGAAATTGGAAATTTACATTTTTCAGTTTTGTCAGACGTTTGTAATATTCTCACAATAAGCTAATTAGCTCAATTGGAGCATTTCTAGCATGTTTGGTTTAAATTGGAAATTTACATTTTTCACTTTTGTCAGACAATTGCAATATTCTCTCAATAAGCTAATTAGCTCAATTGGAGCATTTCTAGCATGTTTGGTTGAAATTGGAAATTTACATTTTTCAGTTTTGTCAGACGTTTGTAAAATTCTTAAAATAGGCTTATTTGCGCAATTTGAGCATTTCTAGCATGTTTGGTTGAAATTGGAAATTTACATTTTTCACTTTTGTCAGACGTTTGTAATATTCTCACAATAAGCTAATTAGCTCAATTGGAGCATTTCTGGCATGTTTGGTTGAAATTGGAAATTTACATTTTTCACTTTTGTCAGACAATTGCAATATTCTCTCAATAAGCTAATTAGCTCAATTGGAGCATTTCTAGCATGTTTGGTTGAAATTGGAAATTTACATTTTTCAGTTTTGTCAGACGTTTGTAAAATTCTTACAGTAGGCTTATTTGCGCAATTTGAGCATTTCTAGCATGTTTGGTTGAAATTGGAAATTTACATTTTTCACTTTTGGCAGACGTTTGTAATATTCTCACAATAAGCTAATTAGCTCAATTGGAGCATTTCTAGCATGTTTGGTTGAAATTGGAAATTTACATTTTTCAGTTTTGTCAGACGTTTGTAAAACTCTTACAGTAGGCTTATTTGCGCAATTTGAGCATTTCTAGCATGTTTGGTTGAAATTGGAAATTTACATTTTTCACTTTTGTCAGACGTTTGTAATATTCTCACAATAAGCTAATTAGCTCAATTGGAGCATTTCTAGCATGTTTGGTTGAAATTGGAAATTTACATTTTTCACTTTTGTCAGACAATTGCAATATTCTATCAATAAGCTAATTAGCTCAATTGGAGCATTTCTAGCATGTTTGGTTGAAATTGGAAATTTACATTTTTCAGTTTTGTCAGACGTTTGTAAAATTCTTACAATAGGCTTATTTGCGCAATTTGAGCATTTCTAGCATGTTTGGTTGAAATTGGAAATTTACATTTTTCACTTTTGTCAGACGTTTGTAATATTCTCACAATAAGCTAATTAGCTCAATTGGAGCATTTCTAGCATGTTTAGTTGAAATTGGAAATTTACATTTCTCAGTTTTGTCAGACGTTTGTAATATTCTCACAATAAGCTAATTAGCTCAATTGGAGCATTTCTAGCATGTTTGGTTGAAATTGGAAATTTACATTTTTCAGTTTTGTCAGACGTTTGTAATATTCTCACAATAAGCTAATTAGCTCAATTGGAGCATTTCTAGCATGTTTGGTTGAAATTGGAAATTTACATTTTTCAGTTTTGTCAGACGTTTGTAATATTCTCACAATAAGCTAATTAGCTCAATTGGAGCATTTCTAGCATGTTTGGTTGAAATTGGAAATTTACATTTTTCACTTTTGTCAGACAATTGCAATATTCTCACAATAAGCTAATTAGCTCAATTGGAGCATTTCTAGCATGTTTGGTTGAAATTGGAAATTTACATTTTTCACTTTTGTCAGACAATTGCAATATTCTCACAATAAGCTAATTAGCTCAATTGGAGCATTTCTAGCATGTTTGGTTGAAATTGGAAATTTACATTTTTCACTTTTGTCAGACGTTTGTAATATTCTCACAATAAGCTAATTAGCTCAATTGGAGCATTTCTAGCATGTTTGGTTGAAATTGGAAATTTACATTTTTCAGTTTTGTCAGACGTTTGTAAAATTCTTACAATAGGCTTATTTGCGCAATTTGAGCATTTCTAGCATGTTTGGTTGAAATTGGAAATTTACATTTTTCACTTTTGTCAGACGTTTGTAATATTCTCACAATAAGCTAATTAGCTCAATTGGAGCATTTCTAGCATGTTTGGTTGAAATTGGAAATTTACATTTTTCACTTTTGTCAGACAATTGCAATATTCTCACAATAAGCTAATTAGCTCAATTGGAACATTTCTAGCATGTTTGGTTGAAATTGGAAATTTACATTTTTCACTTTTGTCAGACAATTGCAATATTCTCTCAATAAGCTAATTAGCTCAATTGGAGCATTTCTAGCATGTTTGGTTGAAATTGGAAAGTTACATTTTTCAGTTTTGTCAGACGTTTGTAATATTCAGCTCAATTGGAGCATTTCTAGCATGTTTGGTTGAAATTGGAAATTTACATTTTTCAGTTTTGTCAGACGTTTGTAATATTCTCACAATAAGCTAATTAGCTCAATTGGAGCATTTCTAGCATGTTTGGTTGAAATTGGAAATTTACATTTTTCAGTTTTGTCAGACGTTTGTAATATTCTCACAATAAGCTAATTAGCTCAATTGGAGCATTTCTAGCATGTTTGGTTGAAATTGGAAATTTACATTTTTCAGTTTTGTCAGACGTTTGTAATATTCTCACAATAAGCTAATTAGCTCAATTGGAGCATTTCTAGCATGTTTGGTTGAAATTGGAAATTTACATTTTTCAGTTTTGTCAGACGTTTGCAATATTCTCACAATAAGCTAATTAGCTCAATTGGAGCATTTCTAGCATGTTTAGTTGAAATTGGAAATTTACATTTTTCAGTTTTGTCAGACGTTTGTAATATTCTCACAATAAGCTAATTAGCTCAATTGGAGCATTTCTAGCATGTTTGGTTGAAATTGGAAATTTACATTTTTCAGTTTTGTCAGACGTTTGTAATATTCTCACAATAAGCTAATTAGCTCATTTGGAGCATTTCTAGCATGTTTGGTTGAAATTGGAAATTTACATTTTTCAGTTTTGTCAGACGTTTGTAATATTCTCACAATAAGCTAATTAGCTCAATTGGAGCATTTCTAGCATGTTTGGTTGAAATTGGAAATTTACATTTTTCACTTTTGTCAGACAATTGCAATATTCTCACAATAAGCTAATTAGCTCAATTGGAGCATTTCTAGCATGTTTGGTTGAAATTGGAAATTTACATTTTTCACTTTTGTCAGACAATTGCAATATTCTCACAATAAGCTAATTAGCTCAATTGGAGCATTTCTAGCATGTTTGGTTGAAATTGGAAATTTACATTTTTCACTTTTGTCAGACGTTTGTAATATTCTCACAATAAGCTAATTAGCTCAATTGGAGCATTTCTAGCATGTTTGGTTGAAATTGGAAATTTACATTTTTCACTTTTGTCAGACGTTTGCAATATTCTTACAGTAGGCTTATTTGCGCAATTTGAGCATTTCTAGCATGTTTGATTGAAATTGGAAATTTACATTTTTCACTTTTGTCAGACGTTTGTAATATTCTCACAATAAGCTAATTAGCTCAATTGGAGCATTTCTAGCATGTTTGGTTGAAATTGGAAATTTACATTTTTCACTTTTGTCAGACGTTTGTAATATTCTCACAATGAGCTAATTAGCTCAATTGGAGCATTTCTAGAATGTTTGGTTGAAATTGGAAATTTACATTTTTCACTTTTGTCAGACAATTGCAATATTCTCACAATAAGCTAGTTAGCTCAATTGGAGCATTTCTAGCATGTTTGGTTGAAACTGGAATATTACATTTTTCAGTTTTGTCAGACATTTGTAATATTCTCACAATAAGCTAATTAGCTCAATTGGAGCATTTCTAGCATGTTTGGTTGAAATTGGAAATTTACATTTTTCAGTTTGGTCAGACGTTTGTAATATTCTCACAATAAGCTAATTAGCTCAATTGGAGCATTTCTAGCATGTTTGGTTGAAATTGGAAATTTACATTTTTCACTTTTGTCAGACAATTGCAATATTCTCACAATAAGCTAATTAGCTCAATTGGAGCATTTCTAGCATGTTTGGTTGAAATTGAAAATTTACATTTTTCAGTTTTGTCAGACGTTTGTAAAATTCTTACAGTAGGCTTATTTGCGCAATTGGAGCATTTCTAGCATGTTTGGTTGAAATTGGAAATTCACATTTTTCAGTTTTGTCAGACGTTTGTAATATTCTCACAATAAGCTAATTAGCTCAATTGGAGCATTTCTAGCATGTTTGGTTGAAATTGGAAAGTTACATTTTTCAGTTTTGTCAGACGTTTGTAATATTCAGCTCAATTGGAGCATTTCTAGCATGTTTGGTTGAAATTGGAACTTTACATTTTTCACTTTTGTCAGACAATTGCAATATTCTCACAATAAGCTAATTAGCTCAATTGGAGCATTTCTAGCATGTTTGGTTGAAATTGGAAATTTACATTTTTCACTTTTGTCAGACAATTGCAATATTCTCACAATAAGCTAATTAGCTCAATTGGAGCATTTCTAGCATGTTTAGTTGAAATTGGAAATTTACATTTTTCACTTTTGTCAGACGTTTGTAATATTCTCACAATAAGCTAATTAGCTCAATTGGAGCATTTCTAGCATGTTTGGTTTAAATTGGAAATTTACATTTTTCACTTTTGTCAGACAATTGCAATATTCTCTCAATAAGCTAATTAGCTCAATTGGAGCATTTCTAGCATGTTTGGTTGAAATTGGAAATTTACATTTTTCAGTTTTGTCAGACGTTTGTAAAATTCTTAAAATAGGCTTATTTGCGCAATTTGAGCATTTCTAGCATGTTTGGTTGAAATTGGAAATTTACATTTTTCACTTTTGTCAAACGTTTGAAATATTCTTACAGTAGGCTTATTTGCGCAATTTGAGCATTTCTAGCATGTTTGATTGAAATTGGAAATTTACATTTTTCACTTTTGTCAGACGTTTGTAATATTCTCACAATAAGCTAATTAGCTCAATTGGAGCATTTCTAGCATGTTTGGTTGAAATTGGAAATTTACATTTTTCACTTTTGTCAGACGTTTGTAATATTCTCACAATAAGCTAATTAGCTCAATTGGAGCATTTCTAGCATGTTTGGTTGAAATTGGAAATTTACATTTTTCACTTTTGTCAGACAATTGCAATATTCTCACAATAAGCTAATTAGCTCAATTGGAGCATTTCTAGCATGTTTGGTTGAAACTGGAATATTACATTTTTCAGTTTTGTCAGACGTTTGTAATATTCTCACAATAAGCTAATTAGCTCAATTGGAGCATTTCTAGCATGTTTGGTTGAAATTGGAAATTTACATTTTTCAGTTTGGTCAGACGTTTGTAATATTCTCACATTAAGCTAATTAGCTCAATTGGAGCATTTTTAGCATGTTTAGTTGAAATTGGAAATTTACATTTTTCACTTTTGTCAGACAATTGCAATATTCTCTCAATAAGCTAATTAGCTCAATTGGAGCATTTCTAGCATGTTTGGTTGAAAATGGAAATTTTCATTTTTCAGTTTTGTCAGACGTTTGTAAAATTCTTACAGTAAGCTTATTTCCGCAATTGGAGCATTTCTAGCATGTTTGGTTGAAAATGGAAATTTACATTTTTCAGTTTTGTCAGACGTTTGTAAAATTCTTACAGTAAGCTTATTTCCGCAATTGGAGCATTTCTAGCATGTTTGGTTGAAATTGGAAATTTACATTTTTCAGTTTTGTCAGACGTTTGTAATATTCTCACAATAAGCTAATTAGCTCAATTGGAGCATTTCTAGCATGTTTGGTTTAAATTGGAAATTTACATTTTTCACTTTTGTCAGACAATTGCAATATTCTCTCAATAAGCTAATTAGCTCAATTGGAGCGTTTCTAGCATGTTTGGTTGAAATTGGAAATTTACATTTTTCAGTTTTGTCAGACGTTTGTAAAATTCTTAAAATAGGCTTATTTGCGCAATTTGAGCATTTCTAGCATGTTTGGTTGAAATTGGAAATTTACATTTTTCACTTTTGTCAGACGTTTGTAATATTCTCACAATAAGCTAATTAGCTCAATTGGAGCATTTCTGGCATGTTTGGTTGAAATTGGAAATTTACATTTTTCACTTTTGTCAGACAATTGCAATATTCTCTCAATAAGCTAATTAGCTCAATTGGAGCATTTCTAGCATGTTTGGTTGAAATTGGAAATTTACATTTTTCACTTTTGTCAGACGTTTGTAATATTCTCACAATAAGCTAATTAGCTCAACTGGAGCATTTCTAGCATGTTTGGTTTAAAATGGAAATTTACATTTTTCACTTTTGTCAGACAATTGCAATATTCTCTCAATAAGCTAATTAGCTCAATTGGAGCATTTCTAGCATGTTTGGTTGAAATTGGAAATTTACATTTTTCAGTTTTGTCAGACGTTTGTAAAATTCTTAAAATAGGCTTATTTGCGCAATTTGAGCATTTCTAGCATGTTTGGTTGAAATTGGAAATTTACATTTTTCACTTTTGTCAGACGTTTGTAATATTCTCACAATAAGCTAATTAGCTCAATTGGAGCATTTCTGGCATGTTTGGTTGAAATTGGAAATTTACATTTTTCACTTTTGTCAGACAATTGCAATATTCTCTCAATAAGCTAATTAGCTCAATTGGAGCATTTCTAGCATGTTTGGTTGAAATTGGAAAATTACATTTTTCAGTTTTGTCAGACGTTTGTAATATTCTCACAATAAGCTAATTAGCTCAATTGGAGCATTTCTAGCATGTTTGGTTGAAATTGGAAATTTACATTTTTCACTTTTGTCAGACAATTGCAATATTCTCTCAATAAGCTAATTAGCTCAATTGGAGCATTTCTAGCATGTTTGGTTGAAATTGGAAATTTACATTTTTCAGTCTTGTCAGACGTTTGTAAAATTCTTACAATAGGCTTATTTGCGCAATTTGAGCATTTCTAGCATGTTTGGTTGAAATTGGAAATTTACATTTTTCAGTTTTGTCAGACGTTTGTAATATTCTCACAATAAGCTAATTAGCTCAATTGGAGCATTTCTAGCATGTTTGGTTTAAATTGGAAATTTAAATTTTTCACTTTTGTCAGACAATTGCAATATTCTCTCAATAAGCTAATTAGCTCAATTGGAGCATTTCTAGCATGTTTGGTTGAAATTGGAAATTTACATTTTTCAGTTTTGTCAGACGTTTGTAAAATTCTTACAGTAGCCTTATTTGCGCAATTTGAGCATTTCTAGCATGTTTGGTTGAAATTGGAAATTTACATTTTTCACTTTTGGCAGACGTTTGTAATATTCTCACAATAAGCTAATTAGCTCAATTGGAGCATTTCTAGCATGTTTGGTTGAAATTGGAAATTTACATTTTTCACTTTTGTCAGACGTTTGCAATATTCTTACAGTAGGCTTATTTGCGCAATTTGAGCATTTCTAGCATGTTTGATTGAAATTGGAAATTTACATTTTTCACTTTTGTCAGACGTTTGTAATATTCTCACAATAAGCTAATTAGCTCAATTGGAGCATTTCTAGCATGTTTGGTTGAAATTGGAAATTTACATTTTTCACTTTTGTCAGACGTTTGTAATATTCTCACAATGAGCTAATTAGCTCAATTGGAGCATTTCTAGAATGTTTGGTTGAAATTGGAAATTTACATTTTTCACTTTTGTCAGACAATTGCAATATTCTCACAATAAGCTAGTTAGCTCAATTGGAGCATTTCTAGCATGTTTGGTTGAAACTGGAATATTACATTTTTCAGTTTTGTCAGACATTTGTAATATTCTCACAATAAGCTAATTAGCTCAATTGGAGCATTTCTAGCATGTTTGGTTGAAATTGGAAATTTACATTTTTCAGTTTGGTCAGACGTTTGTAATATTCTCACAATAAGCTAATTAGCTCAATTGGAGCATTTCTAGCATGTTTGGTTGAAATTGGAAATTTACATTTTTCACTTTTGTCAGACAATTGCAATATTCTCACAATAAGCTAATTAGCTCAATTGGAGCATTTCTAGCATGTTTGGTTGAAATTGAAAATTTACATTTTTCAGTTTTGTCAGACGTTTGTAAAATTCTTACAGTAGGCTTATTTGCGCAATTGGAGCATTTCTAGCATGTTTGGTTGAAATTGGAAATTCACATTTTTCAGTTTTGTCAGACGTTTGTAATATTCTCACAATAAGCTAATTAGCTCAATTGGAGCATTTCTAGCATGTTTGGTTGAAATTGGAAAGTTACATTTTTCAGTTTTGTCAGACGTTTGTAATATTCAGCTCAATTGGAGCATTTCTAGCATGTTTGGTTGAAATTGGAACTTTACATTTTTCACTTTTGTCAGACAATTGCAATATTCTCACAATAAGCTAATTAGCTCAATTGGAGCATTTCTAGCATGTTTGGTTGAAATTGGAAATTTACATTTTTCACTTTTGTCAGACAATTGCAATATTCTCACAATAAGCTAATTAGCTCAATTGGAGCATTTCTAGCATGTTTAGTTGAAATTGGAAATTTACATTTTTCACTTTTGTCAGACGTTTGTAATATTCTCACAATAAGCTAATTAGCTCAATTGGAGCATTTCTAGCATGTTTGGTTTAAATTGGAAATTTACATTTTTCACTTTTGTCAGACAATTGCAATATTCTCTCAATAAGCTAATTAGCTCAATTGGAGCATTTCTAGCATGTTTGGTTGAAATTGGAAATTTACATTTTTCAGTTTTGTCAGACGTTTGTAAAATTCTTAAAATAGGCTTATTTGCGCAATTTGAGCATTTCTAGCATGTTTGGTTGAAATTGGAAATTTACATTTTTCACTTTTGTCAAACGTTTGAAATATTCTTACAGTAGGCTTATTTGCGCAATTTGAGCATTTCTAGCATGTTTGATTGAAATTGGAAATTTACATTTTTCACTTTTGTCAGACGTTTGTAATATTCTCACAATAAGCTAATTAGCTCAATTGGAGCATTTCTAGCATGTTTGGTTGAAATTGGAAATTTACATTTTTCACTTTTGTCAGACGTTTGTAATATTCTCACAATAAGCTAATTAGCTCAATTGGAGCATTTCTAGCATGTTTGGTTGAAATTGGAAATTTACATTTTTCACTTTTGTCAGACAATTGCAATATTCTCACAATAAGCTAATTAGCTCAATTGGAGCATTTCTAGCATGTTTGGTTGAAACTGGAATATTACATTTTTCAGTTTTGTCAGACGTTTGTAATATTCTCACAATAAGCTAATTAGCTCAATTGGAGCATTTCTAGCATGTTTGGTTGAAATTGGAAATTTACATTTTTCAGTTTGGTCAGACGTTTGTAATATTCTCACATTAAGCTAATTAGCTCAATTGGAGCATTTTTAGCATGTTTAGTTGAAATTGGAAATTTACATTTTTCACTTTTGTCAGACAATTGCAATATTCTCTCAATAAGCTAATTAGCTCAATTGGAGCATTTCTAGCATGTTTGGTTGAAAATGGAAATTTTCATTTTTCAGTTTTGTCAGACGTTTGTAAAATTCTTACAGTAAGCTTATTTCCGTAATTGGAGCATTTCTAGCATGTTTGGTTGAAAATGGAAATTTGCATTTTTCACTTTTGTCAGACGTTTGTAAAATTCTTACAGTAAGCTTATTTCCGCAATTGGAGCATTTCTAGCATGTTTGGTTGAAATTGGAAATATACATTTTTCAGTTTTGTCAGACGTTTGTAATATTCTCACAATAAGCTAATTAGCTCAATTGGAGCATTTCTAGCATGTTTGGTTTAAATTGGAAATTTACATTTTTCACTTTTGTCAGACAATTGCAATATTCTCTCAATAAGCTAATTAGCTCAATTGGAGCATTTCTAGCATGTTTGGTTGAAATTGGAAATTTACATTTTTCAGTTTTGTCAGACGTTTGTAAAATTCTTAAAATAGGCTTATTTGCGCAATTTGAGCATTTCTAGCATGTTTGGTTGAAATTGGAAATTTACATTTTTCACTTTTGTCAGACGTTTGTAATATTCTCACAATAAGCTAATTAGCTCAATTGGAGCATTTCTGGCATGTTTGGTTGAAATTGGAAATTTACATTTTTCACTTTTGTCAGACAATTGCAATATTCTCTCAATAAGCTAATTAGCTCAATTGGAGCATTTCTAGCATGTTTGGTTGAAATTGGAAATTTACATTTTTCACTTTTGTCAGACGTTTGTAATATTCTCACAATAAGCTAATTAGCTCAATTGGAGCATTTCTAGCATGTTTGGTTTAAAATGGAAATTTACATTTTTCACTTTTGTCAGACAATTGCAATATTCTCTCAATAAGCTAATTAGCTCAATTGGAGCATTTCTAGCATGTTTGGTTGAAATTGGAAATTTACATTTTTCAGTTTTGTCAGACGTTTGTAAAATTCTTAAAATAGGCTTATTTGCGCAATTTGAGCATTTCTAGCATGTTTGGTTGAAATTGGAAATTTACATTTTTCACTTTTGTCAGACGTTTGTAATATTCTCACAATAAGCTAATTAGCTCAATTGGAGCATTTCTGGCATGTTTGGTTGAAATTGGAAATTTACATTTTTCACTTTTGTCAGACAATTGCAATATTCTCTCAATAAGCTAATTAGCTCAATTGGAGCATTTCTAGCATGTTTGGTTGAAATTGGAAAATTACATTTTTCAGTTTTGTCAGACGTTTGTAATATTCTCACAATAAGCTAATTAGCTCAATTGGAGCATTTCTAGCATGTTTGGTTGAAATTGGAAATTTACATTTTTCACTTTTGTCAGACAATTGCAATATTCTCTCAATAAGCTAATTAGCTCAATTGGAGCATTTCTAGCATGTTTGGTTGAAATTGGAAATTTACATTTTTCAGTCTTGTCAGACGTTTGTAAAATTCTTACAATAGGCTTATTTGCGCAATTTGAGCATTTCTAGCATGTTTGGTTGAAATTGGAAATTTACATTTTTCAGTTTTGTCAGACGTTTGTAATATTCTCACAATAAGCTAATTAGCTCAATTGGAGCATTTCTAGCATGTTTGGTTTAAATTGGAAATTTACATTTTTCAGTTTTGTCAGACGTTTGTAAAATTCTTACAGTAGGCTTATTTGCGCAATTTGAGCATTTCTAGCATGTTTGGTTGAAATTGGAAATTTACATTTTTCACTTTTGGCAGACGTTTGTAATATTCTCACAATAAGCTAATTAGCTCAATTGGAGCATTTCTAGCATGTTTGGTTGAAATTGGAAATTTACATTTTTCAGTTTTGTCAGACGTTTGTAAAACTCTTACAGTAGGCTTATTTGCGCAATTTGAGCATTTCTAGCATGTTTGGTTGAAATTGGAAATTTACATTTTTCACTTTTGTCAGACGTTTGTAATATTCTCACAATAAGCTAATTAGCTCAATTGGAGCATTTCTAGCATGTTTGGTTGAAATTGGAAATTTACATTTTTCACTTTTGTCAGACAATTGCAATATTCTATCAATAAGCTAATTAGCTCAATTGGAGCATTTCTAGCATGTTTGGTTGAAATTGGAAATTTACATTTTTCAGTTTTGTCAGACGTTTGTAAAATTCTTACAATAGGCTTATTTGCGCAATTTGAGCATTTCTAGCATGTTTGGTTGAAATTGGAACTTTACATTTTTCACTTTTGTCAGACGTTTGTAATATTCTCACAATAAGCTAATTAGCTCAATTGGAGCATTTCTAGCATGTTTGGTTGAAATTGGAAATTTACATTTTTCACTTTTGTCAGACAATTGCAATATTCTCACAATAAGCTAATTAGCTCAATTGGAGCATTTCTAGCATGTTTGGTTGAAATTGGAAAGTTACATTTTTCAGTTTTGTCAGACGTTTGTAATATTCAGCTCAATTGGAGCATTTCTAGCATGTTTGGTTGAAATTGGAACTTTACATTTTTCACTTTTGTCAGACAATTGCAATATTCTCACAATAAGCTAATTAGCTCAATTGGAGCATTTCTAGCATGTTTGGTTGAAATTGGAAATTTACATTTTTCACTTTTGTCAGACAATTGCAATATTCTCACAATAAGCTAATTAGCTCAATTGGAGCATTTCTAGCATGTTTAGTTGAAATTGGAAATTTACATTTTTCAGTTTTGTCAGACGTTTGTAATATTCTCACAATAAGCTAATTAGCTCAATTGGAGCATTTCTAGCATGTTTGGTTGAAATTGGAAATTTACATTTTTCAGTTTTGTCAGACGTTTGTAATATTCTCACAATAAGCTAATTAGCTCAATTGGAGCATTTCTAGCATGTTTGGTTGAAATTGGAAATTTACATTTTTCAGTTTTGTCAGACGTTTGTAATATTCTCACAATAAGCTAATTAGCTCAATTGGAGCATTTCTAGCATGTTTGGTTGAAATTGGAAATTTACATTTTTCACTTTTGTCAGACAATTGCAATATTCTCACAATAAGCTAATTAGCTCAATTGGAGCATTTCTAGCATGTTTGGTTGAAATTGGAAATTTACATTTTTCACTTTTGTCAGACAATTGCAATATTCTCACAATAAGCTAATTAGCTCAATTGGAGCATTTCTAGCATGTTTGGTTGAAATTGGAAATTTACATTTTTCACTTTTGTCAGACGTTTGTAATATTCTCACAATAAGCTAATTAGCTCAATTGGAGCATTTCTAGCATGTTTGGTTGAAATTGGAAAATTACATTTTTCACTTTTGTCAGACGTTTGTAATATTCTCACAATAAGCTAATTAGCTCAATTGGAACATTTCTAGCATGTTTGGTTGAAATTGGAAATTTACATTTTTCAGTTTTGTCAGACGTTTGTAATATTCTCACAATAAGCTAATTAGCTCAATTTGAGCATTTCTAGCATGTTTGGTTGAAATTGGAAATTTACATTTTTCACTTTTGTCAGACAATTGCAATATTCTCACAATAAGCTAATTAGCTCAATTGGAGCATTTCTAGCATGTTTGGTTGAAATTGGAAATTTACATTTTTCACTTTTGTCAGACGTTTGTAATATTCTCACAATAAGCTAATTAGCTCAATTGGAACATTTCTAGCATGTTTGGTTGAAATTGGAAATTTACATTTTTCAGTTTTGTCAGACGTTTGTAATATTCTCACAATAAGCTAATTAGCTCAATTGGAGCATTTCTAGCATGTTTGGTTGAAATTGGAAATTTACATTTTTCACTTTTGTCAGACAATTGCAATATTCTCACAATAAGCTAATTAGCTCAATTGGAGCATTTCTAGCATGTTTGGTTGAAAATGGAAATTTACATTTTTCACTTTTGTCAGACAATTGCAATATTCTCACAATAAGCTAATTAGCTCAATTGGAGCATTTCCAGCATGTTTGGTTGAAATTGGAAAATTACATTTTTCACTTTTGTCAGACGTTTGTAATATTCTCACAATAAGCTAATTAGCTCAATTGGAACATTTCTAGCATGTTTGGTTGAAATTGGAAATTTACATTTTTCAGTTTTGTCAGACGTTTGTAATATTCTCACAATAAGCTAATTAGCTCAATTGGAGCATTTCTAGCATGTTTGGTTGAAATTGGACATTTACATTTTTCACTTTTGTCAGACAATTGCAATATTCTCACAATAAGCTAATTAGCTCAATTGGAGCATTTCTAGCATGTTTGGTTGAAATTGGAAATTTACATTTTTCACTTTTGTCAGACGTTTGTAATATTCTCACAATAAGCTAATTAGCTCAATTGGAACATTTCTAGCATGTTTGGTTGAAATTGGAAATTTACATTTTTCAGTTTTGTCAGACGTTTGTAATATTCTCACAATAAGCTAATTAGCTCAATTGGAGCATTTCTAGCATGTTTTGTTGAAATTGGAAATTTACAATTTTAAGTTTCTTCAAACGTTTGTAATATTCTCACAATAAGCTAATTAGCTCAATTGGAGCATTTCTAGCATGTTTGGTTGAAATTGGAATTTTACATTTTTCACTTTTGTCAGACAATTGCAATATTCTCACAATAAGCTAATTAGCTCAATTGGAGCATTTCTAGCATGTTTGGTTGAAATTGGAAATTTACATTTTTCAGTTTTGTCAGACGTTTGTAATATTCTCACAATAAGCTAATTAGCTCAATTGGAGCATTTCTAGCATGTTTGGTTGAAATTGGAAATTTACATTTTTCAGTTTTGTCAGACAATTGCAATATTCTCACAATAAGCTAATTAGCTCAATTGGAGCATTTCTAGCATGTTTGGTTGAAATTGGAAATTTACATTTTTCACTTTTGTCAAACAATTGCAATATTCTCACAATAAGCTAATTAGCTCAATTGGAGCATTTCTAGCATGTTTGGTTGAAATTCAAAATTTAAATTTTCAGTTTTGTCAGACGTTTGTAAAATTCCTACAGTAGGCTTATTTGCGCAATTGGAGCATTTCTAGCATGTTTGATTGAAATTGGAATTTTAAATTTTTCACTTTTGTCAGACGTTTGTAATATTCTCACAATAAGCTAATTAGCTCAATTGGAGCATTTCTAGCATGTTTGGTTGAAATTGGAAATTTACATTTTTCAGTTTTGTCAGACGTTTGTAATATTCTCACAATAAGCTAATTAGCTCAATTGGAGAATTTCTAGCATGTTTGGTTGAAATTGGAAATTTACATTTTTCACTTTTGTCAGACAATTGCAATATTCTCACAATAAGCTAATTAGCTCAATTGGAACATTTCTAGCATGTTTGGTTGAAATTGGAAATTTACATTTTTCACTTTTGTCAGACAATTGCAATATTCTCACAATAAGCTAATTAGCTCAATTGGAGCATTTCTAGCATGTTTGGTTGAAATTGGAAATTTACATTTTTCACTTTTGTCAGACAATTGCAATATTCTATCAATAAGCTAATTAGCTCAATTGGAGCATTTCTAGCATGTTTGGTTGAAATTGGAAATTTACATTTTTCAGTTTTGTCAGACGTTTGTAAAATTCTTACAATAGGCTTATTTGCGCAATTTGAGCATTTCTAGCATGTTTGGTTGAAATTGGAAATTTACATTTTTCACTTTTGTCAGACGTTTGTAATATTCTCACAATAAGCTAATTAGCTCAATTGGAGCATTTCTAGCATGTTTGGTTGAAATTGGAAATTTACATTTTTCACTTTTGTCAGACAATTGCAATATTCTCACAATAAGCTAATTAGCTCAATTGGAGCATTTCTAGCATGTTTGGTTGAAATTGGAAAGTTACATTTTTCAGTTTTGTCAGACGTTTGTAATATTCAGCTCAATTGGAGCATTTCTAGCATGTTTGGTTGAAATTGGTACTTTACATTTTTCACTTTTGTCAGACAATTGCAATATTCTCACAATAAGCTAATTAGCTCAATTGGAGCATTTCTAGCATGTTTGGTTGAAATTGGAAATTTACATTTTTCACTTTTGTCAGACAATTGCAATATTCTCACAATAAGCTAATTAGCTCAATTGGAGCATTTCTAGCATGTTTAGTTGAAATTGGAAATTTACATTTTTCAGTTTTGTCAGACGTTTGTAATATTCTCACAATAAGCTATTTAGCTCAATTGGAGCATTTCTAGCATGTTTGGTTGAAATTGGAAATTTACATTTTTCAGTTTTGTCAGACGTTTGTAATATTCTCACAATAAGCTAATTAGCTCAATTGGAGCATTTCTAGCATGTTTGGTTGAAATTGGAAATTTACATTTTTCAGTTTTGTCAGACGTTTGTAATATTCTCACAATAAGCTAATTAGCTCAATTGGAGCATTTCTAGCATGTTTGGTTGAAATTGGAAATTTACATTTTTCACTTTTGTCAGACAATTGCAATATTCTCACAATAAGCTAATTAGCTCAATTGGAGCATTTCTAGCATGTTTGGTTGAAATTGGAAATTTACATTTTTCACTTTTGTCAGACGTTTGTAATATTCTCACAATAAGCTAATTAGCTCAATTGGAGCATTTCTAGAATGTTTGGTTGAAATTGGAAATTTACATTTTTCACTTTTGTCAGACAATTGCAATATTCTCACAATAAGCTAGTTAGCTCAATTGGAGCATTTCTAGCATGTTTGGTTGAAACTGGAATATTACATTTTTCAGTTTTGTCAGACAATTGTAATATTCTCACAATAAGCTACTTAGCTCAATTGGAGCATTTCTAGCATGTTTGGTTGAAATTGGAAATTTACATTTTTCAGTTTGGTCAGACGTTTGTAATATTCTCACAATAAGCTAATTAGCTCAATTGGAGCATTTCTAGCATGTTTGGTTGAAATTGGAAATTTACATTTTTCACTTTTGTCAGACAATTGCAATATTCTCACAATAAGCTAATTAGCTCAATTGGAGCATTTCTAGCATGTTTGGTTGAAATTGAAAATTTACATTTTTCAGTTTTGTCAGACGTTTGTAAAATTCTTACAGTAGGCTTATTTGCGCAATTGGAGCATTTCTAGCATGTTTGGTTGAAATTGGAAATTCACATTTTTCAGTTTTGTCAGACGTTTGTAATATTCTCACAATAAGCTAATTAGCTCAATTGGAGCATTTCTAGCATGTTTGGTTGAAATTGGAAAGTTACATTTTTCAGTTTTGTCAGACGTTTGTAATATTCAGCTCAATTGGAGCATTTCTAGCATGTTTGGTTGAAATTGGAACTTTACATTTTTCACTTTTGTCAGACAATTGCAATATTCTCACAATAAGCTAATTAGCTCAATTGGAGCATTTCTAGCATGTTTGGTTGAAATTGGAAATTTACATTTTTCACTTTTGTCAGACAATTGCAATATTCTCACAATAAGCTAATTAGCTCAATTGGAGCATTTCTAGCATGTTTAGTTGAAATTGGAACTTTACATTTTTCAGTTTTGTCAGACGTTTGTAATATTCTCACAATAAGCTAATTAGCTCAATTGGAGCATTTCTAGCATGTTTGGTTGAAATTGGAAATTTACATTTTTCAGTTTTGTCAGACGTTTGTAATATTCTCACAATGAGCTAATTAGCTCAATTGGAGCATTTCTAGCATGTTTGGTTGAAATTGGAAATTTACATTTTTCAGTTTTGTCAGACGTTTGTAATATTCTCACAATAAGCTAATTAGCTCAATTGGAGCATTTCTAGCATGTTTGGTTGAAATTGGAAATTTACATTTTTCACTTTTGTCAGACAATTGCAATATTCTCACAATAAGCTAATTAGCTCAATTGGAGCATTTCTAGCATGTTTGGTTGAAATTGGAAATTTACATTTTTCACTTTTGTCAGACGTTTGTAATATTCTCACAATAAGCTAATTAGCTCAATTGGAGCATTTCTAGCATGTTTGGTTGAAATTGGAAAATTACATTTTTCACTTTTGTCAGACGTTTGTAATATTCTCACAATAAGCTAATTAGCTCAATTGGAACATTTCTAGCATGTTTGGTTGAAATTGGAAATTTACATTTTTCAGTTTTGTCAGACGTTTGTAATATTCTCACAATAAGCTAATTAGCTCAATTGGAGCATTTCTAGCATGTTTGGTTGAAATTGGAAATTTACATTTTTCACTTTTGTCAGACAATTGCAATATTCTCACAATAAGCTAATTAGCTCAATTGGAGCATTTCTAGCATGTTTGGTTGAAATTGGAAATTTACATTTTTCACTTTTGTCAGACGTTTGTAATATTCTCACAATAAGCTAATTAGCTCAATTGGAACATTTCTAGCATGTTTGGTTGAAATTGGAAATTTACATTTTTCAGTTTTGTCAGACGTTTGTAATTTTCTCACAATAAGCTAATTAGCTCAATTGGAGCATTTCTAGCATGTTTGGTTGAAATTGGAAATTTACATTTTTCACTTTTGTCAGACAATTGCAATATTCTCACAATAAGCTAATTAGCTCAATTGGAGCATTTCTAGCATGTTTGGTTGAAAATGGAAATTTACATTTTTCACTTTTGTCAGACAATTGCAATATTCTCACAATAAGCTAATTAGCTCAATTGGAGCATTTCCAGCATGTTTGGTTGAAATTGGAAAATTACATTTTTCACTTTTGTCAGACGTTTGTAATATTCTCACAATAAGCTAATTAGCTCAATTGGAACATTTCTAGCATGTTTGGTTGAAATTGGAAATTTACATTTTTCAGTTTTGTCAGACGTTTGTAATATTCTCACAATAAGCTAATTAGCTCAATTGGAGCATTTCTAGCATGTTTGGTTGAAATTGGACATTTACATTTTTCACTTTTGTCAGACAATTGCAATATTCTCACAATAAGCTAATTAGCTCAATTGGAGCATTTCTAGCATGTTTGGTTGAAATTGGAAATTTACATTTTTCACTTTTGTCAGACGTTTGTAATATTCTCACAATAAGCTAATTAGCTCAATTGGATTGGAACATTTCTAGCATGTTTGGTTGAAATTGGAAATTTACATTTTTCAGTTTTGTCAGACGTTTGTAATATTCTCACAATAAGCTAATTAGCTCAATTGGAGCATTTCTAGCATGTTTTGTTGAAATTGGAAATTTACAATTTTCAGTTTGGTCAGACGTTTGTAATATTCTCACAATAAGCTAATTAGCTCAATTGGAACATTTCTAGCATGTTTGGTTGAAATTGGAATTTTACATTTTTCACTTTTGTCAGACAATTGCAATATTCTCACAATAAGCTAATTAGCTCAATTGGAGCATTTCTAGCATGTTTGGTTGAAATTGGAAATTTACATTTTTCAGTTTTGTCAGACGTTTGTAATATTCTCACAATAAGCTAATTAGCTCAATTGGAGCATTTCTAGCATGTTTGGTTGAAATTGGAAATTTACATTTTTCACTTTTGTCAGACAATTGCAATATTCTCACAATAAGCTAATTAGCTCAATTGGAGCATTTCTAGCATGTTTGGTTGAAATTGGAAATTTACATTTTTCACTTTTGTCAGACGTTTGTAATATTCTCACAATAAGCTAATTAGCTCAATTGGATTGGAACATTTCTAGCATGTTTGGTTGAAATTGGAAATTTACATTTTTCAGTTTTGTCAGACGTTTGTAATATTCTCACAATAAGCTAATTAGCTCAATTGGAGCATTTCTAGCATGTTTGGTTGAAATTGGAAATTTACATTTTTCACTTTTGTCAAACAATTGCAATATTCTCACAATAAGCTAATTAGCTCAATTGGAGCATTTCTAGCATGTTTGGTTGAAATTCAAAATTTAAATTTTCAGTTTTGTCAGACGTTTGTAAAATTCTTACAGTAGGCTTATTTGCGCAATTGGAGCATTTCTAGCATGTTTGATTGAAATTGGAATTTTAAATTTTTCACTTTTGTCAGACGTTTGTAATATTCTCACAATAAGCTAATTAGCTCAATTGGAGCATTTCTAGCATGTTTGGTTGAAATTGGAAATTTACATTTTTCAGTTTTGTCAGACGTTTGTAATATTCTCACAATAAGCTAATTAGCTCAATTGGAGAATTTCTAGCATGTTTGGTTGAAATTGGAAATTTACATTTTTCACTTTTGTCAGACAATTGCAATATTCTCACAATAAGCTAATTAGCTCAATTGGAACATTTCTAGCATGTTTGGTTGAAATTGGAAATTTACATTTTTCACTTTTGTCAGACAATTGCAATATTCTCACAATAAGCTAATTAGCTCAATTGGAGCATTTCTAGCATGTTTGGTTGAAATTGGAAATTTACATTTTTCACTTTTGTCAGACAATTGCAATATTCTATCAATAAGCTAATTAGCTCAATTGGAGCATTTCTAGCATGTTTGGTTGAAATTGGAAATTTACATTTTTCAGTTTTGTCAGACGTTTGTAAAATTCTTACAATAGGCTTATTTGCGCAATTGGAGCATTTCTAGCATGTTTGGTTGAAATTGGAAATTTACATTTTTCACTTTTGTCAGACGTTTGTAATATTCTCACAATAAGCTAATTAGCTCAATTGGAGCATTTCTAGCATGTTTGGTTGAAATTGGAAATTTACATTTTTCACTTTTGTCAGACAATTGCAATATTCTCACAATAAGCTAATTAGCTCAATTGGAGCATTTCTAGCATGTTTGGTTGAAATTGGAAAGTTACATTTTTCAGTTTTGTCAGACGTTTGTAATATTCAGCTCAATTGGAGCATTTCTAGCATGTTTGGTTGAAATTGGAACTTTACATTTTTCACTTTTGTCAGACAATTGCAATATTCTCACAATAAGCTAATTAGCTCAATTGGAGCATTTCTAGCATGTTTGGTTGAAATTGGAAATTTACATTTTTCACTTTTGTCAGACAATTGCAATATTCTCACAATAAGCTAATTAGCTCAATTGGAGCATTTCTAGCATGTTTAGTTGAAATTGGAAATTTACATTTTTCAGTTTTGTCAGACGTTTGTAATATTCTCACAATAAGCTAATTAGCTCAATTGGAGCATTTCTAGCATGTTTTGTTGAAATTGGAAATTTACATTTTTCAGTTTTGTCAGACGTTTGTAATATTCTCACAATAAGCTAATTAGCTCAATTGGAGCATTTCTAGCATGTTTGGTTGAAATTGGAAATTTACATTTTTCAGTTTTGTCAGACGTTTGTAATATTCTCACAATAAGCTAATTAGCTCAATTGGAGCATTTCTAGCATGTTTGGTTGAAATTGGAAATTTACATTTTTCACTTTTGTCAGACAATTGCAATATTCTCACAATAAGCTAATTAGCTCAATTGGAGCATTTCTAGCATGTTTGGTTGAAATTGGAAATTTACATTTTTCACTTTTGTCAGACAATTGCAATATTCTCACAATAAGCTAATTAGCTCAATTGGAGCATTTCTAGCATGTTTGGTTGAAATTTGAAATTTACATTTTTCACTTTTGTCAGACGTTTGTAATATTCTCACAATAAGCTAATTAGCTCAATTGGAGCATTTCTAGCATGTTTGGTTGAAATTGGAAATTTACATTTTTCACTGTTGTCAGACGTTTGCAATATTCTTACAGTAGGCTTATTTGCGCAATTTGAGCATTTCTAGCATGTTTGATTGAAATTGGAAATTTACATTTTTCACTTTTGTCAGACGTTTGTAATATTCTCACAATAAGCTAATTAGCTCAATTGGAGCATTTCTAGCATGTTTGGTTGAAATTGGAAATTTACATTTTTCACTTTTGTCAGACGTTTGTAATATTCTCACAATAAGCTAATTAGCTCAATTGGAGCATTTCTAGAATGTTTGGTTGAAATTGGAAATTTACATTTTTCACTTTTGTCAGACAATTGCAATATTCTCACAATAAGCTAATTAGCTCAATTGGAGCATTTCTAGCATGTTTGGTTGAAACTGGAATATTACATTTTTCAGTTTTGTCAGACATTTGTAATATTCTCACAATAAGCTAATTAGCTCAATTGGAGCATTTCTAGCATGTTTGGTTGAAATTGGAAATTTACATTTTTCAGTTTGGTCAGACGTTTGTAATGTTCTCACAATAAGCTAATTAGCTCAATTGGAGCATTTCTAGCATGTTTGGTTGAAATTGGAAATTTACATTTTTCACTTTTGTCAGACAATTGCAATATTCTCACAATAAGCTAATTAGCTCAATTGGAGCATTTCTAGCATGTTTGGTTGAAATTGAAAATTTACATTTTTCAGTTTTGTCAGACGTTTGTAAAATTCTTACAGTAGGCTTATTTGCGCAATTGGAGCATTTCTAGCATGTTTGGTTGAAATTGGAAATTCACATTTTTCAGTTTTGTCAGACGTTTGTAATATTCTCACAATAAGCTAATTAGCTCAATTGGAGCATTTCTAGCATGTTTGGTTGAAATTGGAAATTTACATTTTTCACTTTTGTCAGACGTTTGTAATATTCTCACAATAAGCTAATTAGCTCAATTGGAGCATTTCTAGCATGTTTGGTTGAAATTGGAAATTTACATTTTTCACTTTTGTCAGACAATTGCAATATTCTCTCAATAAGCTAATTAGCTCAATTGGAGCATTTCTAGCATGTTTGGTTGAAATTGGAAATTTACATTTTTCAGTTTTGTCAGACGTTTGTAAAATTCTTACAGTAGGCTTATTTGCGCAATTTGAGCATTTCTAGCAGTTTGGTTGAAATTGGAAATTTACATTTTTCACTTTTGGCAAACGTTTGTAATATTCTCACAATAAGCTAATTAGCTCAATTGGAGCATTTCTAGCATGTTTGGTTGAAATTGGAAATTTACATTTTTCAGTTTTGTCATACGTTTGTAATATTCTCACAATAAGCTAATTAGCTCAATTGGAGCATTTCTAACATGTTTGGTTGAAATTGTAAATTTACATTTTTCACTTTTGTCAGACAATTGCAATATTCTCACAATAAGCTAATTAGCTCAATTGGAGCATTTCTAGCATGTTTGTTTGAAATTGGAAATTTACATTTTTCAGTTTTGTCAGACGTTTGTAAAATTCTTACAGTAGGCTTATTTGTGCAATTTGAGCATTTCTATCATGTTTGGTTAAAATTTGAAATTTACATTTTTCACTTTTGTCAGACGTTTGTAAAATTCTTACAGTAAGCTTATTTCCGCAATTGGAGCATTTCTAGCATGTTTGGTTGAAATTGGAAATTTACATTTTTCAGTTTTGTCAGACGTTTGTAATATTCTCACAATAAGCTAATTAGCTCAATTGGAGCATTTCTAGCATGTTTGGTTTAAATTGGAAATTTACATTTTTCAGTTTTGTCAGACGTTTGTAATATTCTCTCAATAAGCTAATTAGCTCAATTGGAGCATTTCTAGCATGTTTGGTTGAAATTGGAAATTTACATTTTTCAGTTTTGTCAGACGTTTGTAAAATTCTTAAAATAGGCTTATTTGCGCAATTTGAGCATTTCTAGCATGTTTGGTTGAAATTGGAAATTTACATTTTTCACTTTTGTCAGACGTTTGTAATATTCTCACAATAAGCTAATCAGCTCAATTGGAGCATTTCTGGCATGTTTGGTTGAAATTGGAAATTTACATTTTTCACTTTTGTCAGACAATTGCAATATTCTCTCAATAAGCTAATTAGCTCAATTGGAGCATTTCTAGCATGTTTGGTTGAAATTGGAAATTTACATTTTTCACTTTTGTCAGACGTTTGTAATATTCTCACAATAAGCTAATTAGCTCAATTGGAGCATTTCTAGCATGTTTGGTTTAAATTGGAAATTTACATTTTTCACTTTTGTCAGACAATTGCAATATTCTCTCAATAAGCTAATTAGCTCAATTGGAGCATTTCTAGCATGTTTGGTTGAAATTGGAAATTTACATTTTTCAGTTTTGTCAGACGTTTGTAAAATTCTTAAAATAGGCTTATTTGCGCAATTTGAGCATTTCTGGCATGTTTGGTTGAAATTGGAAATTTACATTTTTCACTTTTGTCAGACAATTGCAATATTCTCTCAATAAGCTAATTAGCTCAATTGGAGCATTTCTAGCATGTTTGGTTGAAATTGGAAATTTACATTTTTCAGTCTTGTCAGACGTTTGTAAAATTCTTACAATAGGCTTATTTGCGCAATTTGAGCATTTCTAGCATGTTTGGTTGAAGTTGGAAATTTACATTTTTCAGTTTTGTCAGACGTTTGTAAAATTCTTACAGTAAGCTTATTTCCGCAATTGGAGCATTTCTAGCATGTTTGGTTGAAATTGGAAATTTACATTTTTCAGTTTTGTCAGACGTTTGTAATATTCTCACAATAAGCTAATTAGCTCAATTGGAGCATTTCTAGCATGTTTGGTTTAAATTGGAAATTTAAATTTTTCACTTTTGTCAGACAATTGCAATATTCTCTCAATAAGCTAATTAGCTCAATTGGAGCATTTCTAGCATGTTTGGTTGAAATTGGAAATTTACATTTTTCAGTTTTGTCAGACGTTTGTAAAATTCTTACAGTAGGCTTATTTGCGCAATTTGAGCATTTCTAGCATGTTTGGTTGAAATTGGAAATTTACATTTTTCACTTTTGGCAGACGTTTGTAATATTCTCACAATAAGCTAATTAGCTCAATTGGAGCATTTCTAGCATGTTTGGTTGAAATTGGAAATTTACATTTTTCAGTTTTGTCAGACGTTTGTAAAACTCTTACAGTAGGCTTATTTGCGCAATTTGAGCATTTCTAGCATGTTTGGTTGAAATTGGAAATTTACATTTTTCACTTTTGTCAGACGTTTGTAATATTCTCACAATAAGCTAATTAGCTCAATTGGAGCATTTCTAGCATGTTTGGTTGAAATTGGAAATTTACATTTTTCACTTTTGTCAGACAATTGCAATATTCTATCAATAAGCTAATTAGCTCAATTGGAGCATTTCTAGCATGTTTGGTTGAAATTGGAAAGTTACATTTTTCAGTTTTGTCAGACGTTTGTAATATTCAGCTCAATTGGAGCATTTCTAGCATGTTTGGTTGAAATTGGAACTTTACATTTTTCACTTTTGTCAGACAATTGCAATATTCTCACAATAAGCTAATTAGCTCAATTGGAGCATTTCTAGCATGTTTGGTTGAAATTGGAAATTTACATTTTTCACTTTTGTCAGACAATTGCAATATTCTCACAATAAGCTAATTAGCTCAATTGGAGCATTTCTAGCATGTTTAGTTGAAATTGGAAATTTACATTTTTCAGTTTTGTCAGACGTTTGTAATATTCTCACAATAAGCTAATTAGCTCAATTGGAGCATTTCTAGCATGTTTGGTTGAAATTGGAAATTTACATTTTTCACTTTTGTCAGACAATTGCAATATTCTCACAATAAGCTAATTAGCTCAATTGGAGCATTTCTAGCATGTTTAGTTGAAATTGGAAATTTACATTTTTCAGTTTTGTCAGACGTTTGTAATATTCTCACAATAAGCTAATTAGCTCAATTGGAGCATTTCTAGCATGTTTGGTTGAAATTGGAAATTTACATTTTTCAGTTTTGTCAGACGTTTGTAATATTCTCACAATAAGCTAATTAGCTCAATTGGAGCATTTCTAGCATGTTTGGTTGAAATTGGAAATTTACATTTTTCAGTTTTGTCAGACGTTTGTAATATTCTCACAATAAGCTAATTAGCTCAATTGGAGCATTTCTAGCATGTTTGGTTGAAATTGGAAATTTACATTTTTCACTTTTGTCAGACAATTGCAATATTCTCACAATAAGCTAATTAGCTCAATTGGAGCATTTCTAGCATGTTTGGTTGAAATTGGAAATTTACATTTTTCACTTTTGTCAGACAATTGCAATATTCTCACAATAAGCTAATTAGCTCAATTGGAGCATTTCTAGCATGTTTGGTTGAAATTGGAAATTTACATTTTTCACTTTTGTCAGACGTTTGTAATATTCTCACAATAAGCTAATTAGCTCAATTGGAGCATTTCTAGCATGTTTGGTTGAAATTGGAAAATTACATTTTTCACTTTTGTCAGACGTTTGTAATATTCTCACAATAAGCTAATTAGCTCAATTGGAACATTTCTAGCATGTTTGGTTAAAATTTGAAATTTACATTTTTCACTTTTGTCAGACGTTTGTAAAATTCTTACAGTAAGCTTATTTCCGCAATTGGAGCATTTCTAGCATGTTTGGTTGAAATTGGAAATTTACATTTTTCAGTTTTGTCAGACGTTTGTAATATTCTCACAATAAGCTAATTAGCTCAATTGGAGCATTTCTAGCATGTTTGGTTTAAATTGGAAATTTACATTTTTCACTTTTGTCAGACGTTTGTAATATTCTCTCAATAAGCTAATTAGCTCAATTGGAGCATTTCTAGCATGTTTGGTTGAAATTGGAAATTTACATTTTTCAGTTTTGTCAGACGTTTGTAAAATTCTTAAAATAGGCTTATTTGCGCAATTTGAGCATTTCTAGCATGTTTGGTTGAAATTGGAAATTTACATTTTTCACTTTTGTCAGACGTTTGTAATATTCTCACAATAAGCTAATTAGCTCAATTGGAGCATTTCTGGCATGTTTGGTTGAATTTGGAAATTTACATTTTTCACTTTTGTCAGACAATTGCAATATTCTCTCAATAAGCTAATTAGCTCAATTGGAGCATTTCTAGCATGTTTGGTTGAAATTGGAAATTTACATTTTTCACTTTTGTCAGACGTTTGTAATATTCTCACAATAAGCTAATTAGCTCAATTGGAGCATTTCTAGCATGTTTGGTTTAAATTGGAAATTTACATTTTTCACTTTTGTCAGACAATTGCAATATTCTCTCAATAAGCTAATTAGCTCAATTGGAGCATTTCTAGCATGTTTGGTTGAAATTGGAAATTTACATTTTTCAGTTTTGTCAGACGTTTGTAAAATTCTTAAAATAGGCTTATTTGCGCAATTTGAGCATTTCTAGCATGTTTGGTTGAAATTGGAAATTTACATTTTTCACTTTTGTCAGACGTTTGTAATATTCTCACAATAAGCTAATTAGCTCAATTGGAGCATTTCTGGCATGTTTGGTTGAAATTGGAAATTTACATTTTTCACTTTTGTCAGACAATTGCAATATTCTCTCAATAAGCTAATTAGCTCAATTGGAGCATTTCTAGCATGTTTGGTTGAAATTGGAAATTTACATTTTTCAGTTTTGTCAGACGTTTGTAATATTCTCACAATAAGCTAATTAGCTCAATTGGAGCATTTCTAGCATGTTTGGTTGAAATTGGAAATTTACATTTTTCACTTTTGTCAGACAATTGCAATATTCTCTCAATAAGCTAATTAGATCAATTGGAGCATTTCTAGCATGTTTGGTTGAAATTGGAAATTTACATTTTTCAGTCTTGTCAGACGTTTGTAAAATTCTTACAATAGGCTTATTTGCGCAATTTGAGCATTTCTAGCATGTTTGGTTGAAGTTGGAAATTTACATTTTTCAGTTTTGTCAGACGTTTGTAAAATTCTTACAGTAAGCTTATTTCCGCAATTGGAGCATTTCTAGCATGTTTGGTTGAAATTGGAAATTTACATTTTTCAGTTTTGTCAGACGTTTGTAATATTCTCACAATAAGCTAATTAGCTCAATTGGAGCATTTCTAGCATGTTTGGTTTAAATTGGAAATTTAAATTTTTCACTTTTGTCAGACAATTGCAATATTCTCTCAATAAGCTAATTAGCTCAATTGGAGCATTTCTAGCATGTTTGGTTGAAATTGGAAATTTACATTTTTCAGTTTTGTCAGACGTTTGTAAAATTCTTACAGTAAGCTTATTTGCGCAATTTGAGCATTTCTAGCATGTTTGGTTGAAATTGGAAATTTACATTTTTCACTTTTGGCAGACGTTTGTAATATTCTCACAATAAGCTAATTAGCTCAATTGGAGCATTTCTAGCATGTTTGGTTGAAATTGGAAATTTACATTTTTCAGTTTTGTCAGACGTTTGTAAAACTCTTACAGTAGGCTTATTTGCGCAATTTGAGCATTTCTAGCATGTTTGGTTGAAATTGGAAATTTACATTTTTCACTTTTGTCAGACGTTTGTAATATTCTCACAATAAGCTAATTAGCTCAATTGGAGCATTTCTAGCATGTTTGGTTGAAATTGGAAATTTACATTTTTCACTTTTGTCAGACAATTGCAATATTCTATCAATAAGCTAATTAGCTCAATTGGAGCATTTCTAGCATGTTTGGTTGAAATTGGAAATTTACATTTTTCAGTTTTGTCAGACGTTTGTAAAATTCTTACAATAGGCTTATTTGCGCAATTTGAGCATTTCTAGCATGTTTGGTTGAAATTGGAAATTTACATTTTTCACTTTTGTCAGACGTTTGTAATATTCTCACAATAAGCTAATTAGCTCAATTGGAGCATTTCTAGCATGTTTGGTTGAAATTGGAAATTTACATTTTTCACTTTTGTCAGACAATTGCAATATTCTCACAATAAGCTAATTAGCTCAATTGGAGCATTTCTAGCATGTTTGGTTGAAATTGGAAAGTTACATTTTTCAGTTTTGTCAGACGTTTGTAATATTCAGCTCAATTGGAGCATTTCTAGCATGTTTGGTTGAAATTGGAACTTTACATTTTTCACTTTTGTCAGACAATTGCAATATTCTCACAATAAGCTAATTAGCTCAATTGGAGCATTTCTAGCATGTTTGGTTGAAATTGGAAATTTACATTTTTCACTTTTGTCAGACAATTGCAATATTCTCACAATAAGCTAATTAGCTCAATTGGAGCATTTCTAGCATGTTTAGTTGAAATTGGAAATTTACATTTTTCAGTTTTGTCAGACGTTTGTAATATTCTCACAATAAGCTAATCAGCTCAATTGGAGCATTTCTAGCATGTTTGGTTGAAATTGGAAATTTACATTTTTCAGTTTTGTCAGACGTTTGTAATATTCTCACAATAAGCTAATTAGCTCAATTGGAGCATTTCTAGCATGTTTGGTTGAAATTGGAAATTTACATTTTTCAGTTTTGTCAGACGTTTGTAATATTCTCACAATAAGCTAATTAGCTCAATTGGAGCATTTCTAGCATGTTTGGTTGAAATTGGAAATTTACATTTTTCACTTTTGTCAGACAATTGCAATATTCTCACAATAAGCTAATTAGCTCAATTGGAGCATTTCTAGCATGTTTGGTTGAAATTGGAAATTTACATTTTTCACTTTTGTCAGACAATTGCAATATTCTCACAATAAGCTAATTAGCTCAATTGGAGCATTTCTAGCATGTTTGGTTGAAATTGGAAATTTACATTTTTCACTTTTGTCAGACGTTTGTAATATTCTCACAATAAGCTAATTAGCTCAATTGGAGCATTTCTAGCATGTTTGGTTGAAATTGGAAAATTACATTTTTCACTTTTGTCAGACGTTTGTAATATTCTCACAATAAGCTAATTAGCTCAATTGGAACATTTCTAGCATGTTTGGTTGAAATTGGAAATTTACATTTTTCAGTTTTGTCAGACGTTTGTAATATTCTCACAATAAGCTAATTAGCTCAATTGGAGCATTTCTAGCATGTTTGGTTGAAATTGGAAATTTACATTTTTCACTTTTGTCAGACAATTGCAATATTCTCACAATAAGCTAATTAGCTCAATTGGAGCATTTCTAGCATGTTTGGTTGAAATTGGAAATTTACATTTTTCACTTTTGTCAGACGTTTGTAATATTCTCACAATAAGCTAATTAGCTCAATTGGAGCATTTCTAGCATGTTTGGTTGAAATTGGAAATTTACATTTTTCACTTTTGTCAGACAATTGCAATATTCTCACAATAAGCTAATTAGCTCAATTGGAGCATTTCTAGCATGTTTGGTTGAAATTGGAAAGTTACATTTTTCAGTTTTGTCAGACGTTTGTAATATTCAGCTCAATTGGAGCATTTCTAGCATGTTTGGTTGAAATTGGAACTTTACATTTTTCACTTTTGTCAGACAATTGCAATATTCTCACAATAAGCTAATTAGCTCAATTGGAGCATTTCTAGCATGTTTGGTTGAAATTGGAAATTTACCTTTTTCACTTTTGTCAGACAATTGCAATATTCTCACAATAAGCTAATTAGCTCAATTGGAGCATTTCTAGCATGTTTGGTTGAAATTGGAAATTTACATTTTTCACTTTTGTCAGACAATTGCAATATTCTCACAATAAGCTAATTAGCTCAATTGGAGCATTTCTAGCATGTTTGGTTGAAATTGGAAATTTACATTTTTCAGTTTTGTCAGACGTTTGTAATATTCTCACAATAAGCTAATTAGCTCAATTGGAGCATTTCTAGCATGTTTGGTTGAAATTGGAAATTTACCTTTTTCACTTTTGTCAGACAATTGCAATATTCTCACAATAAGCTAATTAGCTCAATTGGAGCATTTCTAGCATGTTTGGTTGAAATTGGAAATTTACATTTTTCACTTTTGTCAGACAATTGCAATATTCTCACAATAAGCTAATTAGCTCAATTGGAGCATTTCTAGCATGTTTGGTTGAAATTGGAAATTTACATTTTTCACTTTTGTCAGACGTTTGTAATATTCTCACAATAAGCTAATTAGCTCAATTGGAGCATTTCTAGCATGTTTGGTTGAAATTGGAAAATTACATTTTTCACTTTTGTCAGACGTTTGTAATATTCTCACAATAAGCTAATTAGCTCAATTGGAACATTTCTAGCATGTTTGGTTAAAATTTGAAATTTACATTTTTCACTTTTGTCAGACGTTTGTAAAATTCTTACAGTAAGCTTATTTCCGCAATTGGAGCATTTCTAGCATGTTTGGTTGAAATTGGAAATTTACATTTTTCAGTTTTGTCAGACGTTTGTAATATTCTCACAATAAGCTAATTAGCTCAATTGGAGCATTTCTAGCATGTTTGGTTTAAATTGGAAATTTACATTTTTCACTTTTGTCAGACGTTTGTAATATTCTCTCAATAAGCTAATTAGCTCAATTGGAGCATTTCTAGCATGTTTGGTTGAAATTGGAAATTTACATTTTTCAGTTTTGTCAGACGTTTGTAAAATTCTTAAAATAGGCTTATTTGCGCAATTTGAGCATTTCTAGCATGTTTGGTTGAAATTGGAAATTTACATTTTTCACTTTTGTCAGACGTTTGTAATATTCTCACAATAAGCTAATTAGCTCAATTGGAGCATTTCTGGCATGTTTGGTTGAAATTGGAAATTTACATTTTTCACTTTTGTCAGACAATTGCAATATTCTCTCAATAAGCTAATTAGCTCAATTGGAGCATTTCTAGCATGTTTGGTTGAAATTGGAAATTTACATTTTTCAGTTTTGTCAGACGTTTGTAAAATTCTTACAATAGGCTTATTTGCGCAATTTGAGCATTTCTAGCATGTTTGGTTGAAATTGGAAATTTACATTTTTCACTTTTGTCAGACGTTTGTAATATTCTCACAATAAGCTAATTAGCTCAATTGGAGCATTTCTAGCATGTTTGGTTGAAATTGGAAATTTACATTTTTCACTTTTGTCAGACAATTGCAATATTCTCACAATAAGCTAATTAGCTCAATTGGAGCATTTCTAGCATGTTTGGTTGAAATTGGAAAGTTACATTTTTCAGTTTTGTCAGACGTTTGTAATATTCAGCTCAATTGGAGCATTTCTAGCATGTTTGGTTGAAATTGGAACTTTACATTTTTCACTTTTGTCAGACAATTGCAATATTCTCACAATAAGCTAATTAGCTCAATTGGAGCATTTCTAGCATGTTTGGTTGAAATTGGAAATTTACATTTTTCACTTTTGTCAGACAATTGCAATATTCTCACAATAAGCTAATTAGCTCAATTGGAGCATTTCTAGCATGTTTAGTTGAAATTGGAAATTTACATTTTTCAGTTTTGTCAGACGTTTGTAATATTCTCACAATAAGCTAATCAGCTCAATTGGAGCATTTCTAGCATGTTTGGTTGAAATTGGAAATTTACATTTTTCAGTTTTGTCAGACGTTTGTAATATTCTCACAATAAGCTAATTAGCTCAATTGGAGCATTTCTAGCATGTTTGGTTGAAATTGGAAATTTACATTTTTCAGTTTTGTCAGACGTTTGTAATATTCTCACAATAAGCTAATTAGCTCAATTGGAGCATTTCTAGCATGTTTGGTTGAAATTGGAAATTTACATTTTTCACTTTTGTCAGACAATTGCAATATTCTCACAATAAGCTAATTAGCTCAATTGGAGCATTTCTAGCATGTTTGGTTGAAATTGGAAATTTACATTTTTCACTTTTGTCAGACAATTGCAATATTCTCACAATAAGCTAATTAGCTCAATTGGAGCATTTCTAGCATGTTTGGTTGAAATTGGAAATTTACATTTTTCACTTTTGTCAGACGTTTGTAATATTCTCACAATAAGCTAATTAGCTCAATTGGAGCATTTCTAGCATGTTTGGTTGAAATTGGAAAATTACATTTTTCACTTTTGTCAGACGTTTGTAATATTCTCACAATAAGCTAATTAGCTCAATTGGAACATTTCTAGCATGTTTGGTTGAAATTGGAAATTTACATTTTTCAGTTTTGTCAGACGTTTGTAATATTCTCACAATAAGCTAATTAGCTCAATTGGAGCATTTCTAGCATGTTTGGTTGAAATTGGAAATTTACATTTTTCACTTTTGTCAGACAATTGCAATATTCTCACAATAAGCTAATTAGCTCAATTGGAGCATTTCTAGCATGTTTGGTTGAAATTGGAAATTTACATTTTTCACTTTTGTCAGACGTTTGTAATATTCTCACAATAAGCTAATTAGCTCAATTGGAGCATTTCTAGCATGTTTGGTTGAAATTGGAAATTTACATTTTTCACTTTTGTCAGACAATTGCAATATTCTCACAATAAGCTAATTAGCTCAATTGGAGCATTTCTAGCATGTTTGGTTGAAATTGGAAAGTTACATTTTTCAGTTTTGTCAGACGTTTGTAATATTCAGCTCAATTGGAGCATTTCTAGCATGTTTGGTTGAAATTGGAACTTTACATTTTTCACTTTTGTCAGACAATTGCAATATTCTCACAATAAGCTAATTAGCTCAATTGGAGCATTTCTAGCATGTTTGGTTGAAATTGGAAATTTACCTTTTTCACTTTTGTCAGACAATTGCAATATTCTCACAATAAGCTAATTAGCTCAATTGGAGCATTTCTAGCATGTTTGGTTGAAATTGGAAATTTACATTTTTCACTTTTGTCAGACAATTGCAATATTCTCACAATAAGCTAATTAGCTCAATTGGAGCATTTCTAGCATGTTTGGTTGAAATTGGAAATTTACATTTTTCAGTTTTGTCAGACGTTTGTAATATTCTCACAATAAGCTAATTAGCTCAATTGGAGCATTTCTAGCATGTTTGGTTGAAATTGGAAATTTACCTTTTTCACTTTTGTCAGACAATTGCAATATTCTCACAATAAGCTAATTAGCTCAATTGGAGCATTTCTAGCATGTTTGGTTGAAATTGGAAATTTACATTTTTCACTTTTGTCAGACAATTGCAATATTCTCACAATAAGCTAATTAGCTCAATTGGAGCATTTCTAGCATGTTTGGTTGAAATTGGAAATTTACATTTTTCACTTTTGTCAGACGTTTGTAATATTCTCACAATAAGCTAATTAGCTCAATTGGAGCATTTCTAGCATGTTTGGTTGAAATTGGAAAATTACATTTTTCACTTTTGTCAGACGTTTGTAATATTCTCACAATAAGCTAATTAGCTCAATTGGAACATTTCTAGCATGTTTGGTTAAAATTTGAAATTTACATTTTTCACTTTTGTCAGACGTTTGTAAAATTCTTACAGTAAGCTTATTTCCGCAATTGGAGCATTTCTAGCATGTTTGGTTGAAATTGGAAATTTACATTTTTCAGTTTTGTCAGACGTTTGTAATATTCTCACAATAAGCTAATTAGCTCAATTGGAGCATTTCTAGCATGTTTGGTTTAAATTGGAAATTTACATTTTTCACTTTTGTCAGACGTTTGTAATATTCTCTCAATAAGCTAATTAGCTTAATTGGAGCATTTCTAGCATGTTTGGTTGAAATTGGAAATTTACATTTTTCAGTTTTGTCAGACGTTTGTAAAATTCTTAAAATAGGCTTATTTGCGCAATTTGAGCATTTCTAGCATGTTTGGTTGAAATTGGAAATTTACATTTTTCACTTTTGTCAGACGTTTGTAATATTCTCACAATAAGCTAATTAGCTCAATTGGAGCATTTCTGGCATGTTTGGTTGAAATTGGAAATTTACATTTTTCACTTTTGTCAGACAATTGCAATATTCTCTCAATAAGCTAATTAGCTCAATTGGAGCATTTCTAGCATGTTTGGTTGAAATTGGAAATTTACATTTTTCACTTTTGTCAGACGTTTGTAATATTCTCACAATAAGCTAATTAGCTCAATTGGAGCATTTCTAGCATGTTTGGTTTAAATTGGAAATTTACATTTTTCACTTTTGTCAGACAATTGCAATATTCTCTCAATAAGCTAATTAGCTCAATTGGAGCATTTCTAGCATGTTTGGTTGAAATTGGAAATTTACATTTTTCAGTTTTGTCAGACGTTTGTAAAATTCTTAAAATAGGCTTATTTGCGCAATTTGAGCATTTCTAGCATGTTTGGTTGAAATTGGAAATTTACATTTTTCACTTTTGTCAGACGTTTGTAATATTCTCACAATAAGCTAATTAGCTCAATTGGAGCATTTCTGGCATGTTTGGTTGAAATTGGAAATTTACATTTTTCACTTTTGTCAGACAATTGCAATATTCTCTCAATAAGCTAATTAGCTCAATTGGAGCATTTCTAGCATGTTTGGTTGAAATTGGAAATTTACATTTTTCAGTTTTGTCAGACGTTTGTAATATTCTCACAATAAGCTAATTAGCTCAATTGGAGCATTTCTAGCATGTTTGGTTGAAATTGGAAATTTACATTTTTCACTTTTGTCAGACAATTGCAATATTCTCTCAATAAGCTAATTAGATCAATTGGAGCATTTCTAGCATGTTTGGTTGAAATTGGAAATTTACATTTTTCAGTCTTGTCAGACGTTTGTAAAATTCTTACAATAGGCTTATTTGCGCAATTTGAGCATTTCTAGCATGTTTGGTTGAAGTTGGAAATTTACATTTTTCAGTTTTGTCAGACGTTTGTAAAATTCTTACAGTAAGCTTATTTCCGCAATTGGAGCATTTCTAGCATGTTTGGTTGAAATTGGAAATTTACATTTTTCAGTTTTGTCAGACATTTGTAATATTCTCACAATAAGCTAATTAGCTCAATTGGAGCATTTCTAGCATGTTTGGTTTAAATTGGAAATTTAAATTTTTCACTTTTGTCAGACAATTGCAATATTCTCTCAATAAGCTAATTAGCTCAATTGGAGCATTTCTAGCATGTTTGGTTGAAATTGGAAATTTACATTTTTCAGTTTTGTCAGACGTTTGTAAAATTCTTACAGTAAGCTTATTTGCGCAATTTGAGCATTTCTAGCATGTTTGGTTGAAATTGGAAATTTACATTTTTCACTTTTGGCAGACGTTTGTAATATTCTCACAATAAGCTAATTAGCTCAATTGGAGCATTTCTAGCATGTTTGGTTGAAATTGGAAATTTACATTTTTCAGTTTTGTCAGACGTTTGTAAAACTCTTACAGTAGGCTTATTTGCGCAATTTGAGCATTTCTAGCATGTTTGGTTGAAATTGGAAATTTACATTTTTCACTTTTGTCAGACGTTTGTAATATTCTCACAATAAGCTAATTAGCTCAATTGGAGCATTTCTAGCATGTTTGGTTGAAATTGGAAATTTACATTTTTCACTTTTGTCAGACAATTGCAATATTCTATCAATAAGCTAATTAGCTCAATTGGAGCATTTCTAGCATGTTTGGTTGAAATTGGAAATTTACATTTTTCAGTTTTGTCAGACGTTTGTAAAATTCTTACAATAGGCTTATTTGCGCAATTTGAGCATTTCTAGCATGTTTGGTTGAAATTGGAAATTTACATTTTTCACTTTTGTCAGACGTTTGTAATATTCTCACAATAAGCTAATTAGCTCAATTGGAGCATTTCTAGCATGTTTGGTTGAAATTGGAAATTTACATTTTTCACTTTTGTCAGACAATTGCAATATTCTCACAATAAGCTAATTAGCTCAATTGGAGCATTTCTAGCATGTTTGGTTGAAATTGGAAAGTTACATTTTTCAGTTTTGTCAGACGTTTGTAATATTCAGCTCAATTGGAGCATTTCTAGCATGTTTGGTTGAAATTGGAACTTTACATTTTTCACTTTTGTCAGACAATTGCAATATTCTCACAATAAGCTAATTAGCTCAATTGGAGCATTTCTAGCATGTTTGGTTGAAATTGGAAATTTACATTTTTCACTTTTGTCAGACAATTGCAATATTCTCACAATAAGCTAATTAGCTCAATTGGAGCCTTTCTAGCATGTTTGGTTGAAATTGGAAATTTACATTTTTCACTTTTGTCAGACAATTGCAATATTCTCACAATAAGCTAATTAGCTCAATTGGAGCATTTCTAGCATGTTTGGTTGAAATTGGAAATTTACATTTTTCACTTTTGTCAGACGTTTGTAATATTCTCACAATAAGCTAATTAGCTCAATTGGAGCATTTCTAGCATGTTTGGTTGAAATTGGAAAATTACATTTTTCACTTTTGTCAGACGTTTGTAATATTCTCACAATAAGCTAATTAGCTCAATTGGAACATTTCTAGCATGTTTGGTTGAAATTGGAAATTTACATTTTTCAGTTTTGTCAGACGTTTGTAATATTCTCACAATAAGCTAATTAGCTCAATTGGAGCATTTCTAGCATGTTTGGTTGAAATTGGAAATTTACATTTTTCACTTTTGTCAGACAATTGCAATATTCTCACAATAAGCTAATTAGCTCAATTGGAGCATTTCTAGCATGTTTGGTTGAAATTGGAAATTTACATTTTTCACTTTTGTCAGACGTTTGTAATATTCTCACAATAAGCTAATTAGCTCAATTGGAACATTTCTAGCATGTTTGGTTGAAATTGGAATTTTACATTTTTCACTTTTGTCAGACAATTGCAATATTCTCACAATAAGCTAATTAGCTCAATTGGAGCATTTCTAGCATGTTTGGTTGAAATTGGAAATTTACATTTATCAGTTTTGTCAGACGTTTGTAATATTTTCACAAAAAGCTAATTAGCTCGAATGGAGCATTTCTAGCATGTTTGGTTGAAATTGGAAATTTACATTTTTCACTTCTGTCAGACGTTTGTAATATTCTCACAATAAGCTAATTAGCTCAATTGGAGCATTTCTAGCATGTTTGGTTGAAATTGGAAATTTACATTTTTCACTTTTGTCAGACAATTGCAATATTCTCACAATAAGCTAATTAGCTCAATTGGAGCATTTCTAGCATGTTTGGTTGAAAATGGAAATTTACATTTTTCACTTTTGTCAGACAATTGCAATATTCTCACAATAAGCTAATTAGCTCAATTGGAGCATTTCTAGCATGTTTGGTTGAAATTGGAAAATTACATTTTTCACTTTTGTCAGACGTTTGTAATATTCTCACAATAAGCTAATTAGCTCAATTGGAACATTTCTAGCATGTTTGGTTGAAATTGGAAATTTACATTTTTCAGTTTTGTCAGACGTTTGTAATATTCTCACAATAAGCTAATTAGCTCAATTGGAGCATTTCTAGCATGTTTGGTTGAAATTGGACATTTACATTTTTCACTTTTGTCAGACAATTGCAATATTCTCACAATAAGCTAATTAGCTCAATTGGAGCATTTCTAGCATGTTTGGTTGAAATTGGAAATTTACATTTTTCACTTTTGTCAGACGTTTGTAATATTCTCACAATAAGCTAATTAGCTCAATTGGAACATTTCTAGCATGTTTGGTTGAAATTGGAAATTTACATTTTTCAGTTTTGTCAGACGTTTGTAATATTCTCACAATAAGCTAATTAGCTCAATTGGAGCATTTCTAGCATGTTTTGTTGAAATTGGAAATTTACAATTTTCAGTTTGGTCAGACGTTTGTAATATTCTCACAATAAGCTAATTAGCTCAATTGGAGCATTTCTAGCATGTTTGGTTGAAATTGGAAATTTACATTTTTCACTTTTGTCAGACAATTGCAATATTCTCACAATAAGCTAATTAGCTCAATTGGAACATTTCTAGCATGTTTGGTTGAAATTGGAAATTTACATTTTTCACTTTTGTCAGACAATTGCAATATTCTCACAATAAGCTAAATAGCTCAATTGGAGCATTTCTAGCATGTTTGGTTGAAATTGGAAAGTTACATTTTTCAGTTTTGTCAGACGTTTGTAATATTCAGCTCAATTGGAGCATTTCTAGCATGTTTGGTTGAAATTGGAACTTTACATTTTTCACTTTTGTCAGACAATTGCAATATTCTCACAATAAGCTAATTAGCTCAATTGGAGCATTTCTAGCATGTTTGGTTGAAATTGGAAATTTACATTTTTCACTTTTGTCAGACAATTGCAATATTCTCACAATAAGCTAATTAGCTCAATTGGAGCATTTCTAGCATGTTTAGTTGAAATTGGAAATTTACATTTTTCAGTTTTGTCAGACGTTTGTAATATTCTCACAATAAGCTAATTAGCTCAATTGGAGCATTTCTAGCATGTTTGGTTGAAATTGGAAATTTACATTTTTCAGTTTTGTCAGACGTTTGTAATATTCTCACAATAAGCTAATTAGCTCAATTGGAGCATTTCTAGCATGTTTGGTTGAAATTGGAAATTTACATTTTTCAGTTTTGTCAGACGTTTGTAATATTCTCACAATAAGCTAATTAGCTCAATTGGAGCATTTCTAGCATGTTTGGTTGAAATTGGAAATTTACATTTTTCACTTTTGTCAGACAATTGCAATATTCTCTCAATAAGCTAATTAGCTCAATTGGAGCATTTCTAGCATGTTTGGTTGAAATTGGAAATTTACATTTTTCACTTTTGTCAGACAATTGCAATATTCTCACAATAAGCTAATTAGCTCAATTGGAGCATTTCTAGCATGTTTGGTTGAAATTGGAAATTTACATTTTTCACTTTTGTCAGACGTTTGTAATATTCTCACAATAAGCTAATTAGCTCAATTGGAGCATTTCTAGCATGTTTGGTTGAAATTGGAAAATTACATTTTTCACTTTTGTCAGACGTTTGTAATATTCTCACAATAAGCTAATTAGCTCAATTGGAACATTTCTAGCATGTTTGGTTGAAATTGGAAATTTACATTTTTCAGTTTTGTCAGACGTTTGTAATATTCTCACAATAAGCTAATTAGCTCAATTGGAGCATTTCTAGCATGTTTGGTTGAAATTGGAAATTTACATTTTTCACTTTTGTCAGACATTTGCAATATTCTCACAATAAGCTAATTAGCTCAATTGGAGCATTTCTAGCATGTTTGGTTGAAATTGGAAATTTACATTTTTCACTTTTGTCAGACGTTTGTAATATTCTCACAATAAGCTAATTAGCTCAATTGGAGCATTTCTAGCATGTTTGGTTGAAATTGGAAATTTACATTTTTCAGTTTTGTCAGACGTTTGTAATATTCTCACAATAAGCTAATTAGCTCAATTGGAGCATTTCTAGCATGTTTGGTTGAAATTGGAAATTTACATTTTTCAGTTTTGTCAGACGTTTGTAAAACTCTCACAGTAGGCTTATTTGCGCAATTTGAGCATTTCTAGCATGTTTGGTTGAAATTGGAAATTTACATTTTTCACTTTTGTCAGACGTTTGTAATATTCTCACAATAAGCTAATTAGCTCAATTGGAGCATTTCTGGCATGTTTGGTTGAAATTGGAAATTTACATTTTTCACTTTTGTCAGACAATTGCAATATTCTCTCAATAAGCTAATTAGCTCAATTGGAGCATTTCTAGCATGTTTGGTTGAAATTGGAAATTTACATTTTTCAGTTTTGTCAGACGTTTGTAATATTCTCACAATAAGCTAATTAGCTCAATTGGAGCATTTCTAGCATGTTTGGTTGAAATTGGAAATTTACATTTTTCACTTTTGTCAGACAATTGCAATATTCTCTCAATAAGCTAATTAGATCAATTGGAGCATTTCTAGCATGTTTGGTTGAAATTGGAAATTTACATTTTTCAGTCTTGTCAGACGTTTGTAAAATTCTTACAATAGGCTTATTTGCGCAATTTGAGCATTTCTAGCATGTTTGGTTGAAGTTGGAAATTTACATTTTTCAGTTTTGTCAGACGTTTGTAAAATTCTTACAGTAAGCTTATTTCCGCAATTGGAGCATTTCTAGCATGTTTGGTTGAAATTGGAAATTTACATTTTTCAGTTTTGTCAGACGTTTGTAATATTCTCACAATAAGCTAATTAGCTCAATTGGAGCATTTCTAGCATGTTTGGTTTAAATTGGAAATTTAAATTTTTCACTTTTGTCAGACAATTGCAATATTCTCTCAATAAGCTAATTAGCTCAATTGGAGCATTTCTAGCATGTTTGGTTGAAATTGGAAATTTACATTTTTCAGTTTTGTCAGACGTTTGTAAAATTCTTACAGTAAGCTTATTTGCGCAATTTGAGCATTTCTAGCATGTTTGGTTGAAATTGGAAATTTACATTTTTCACTTTTGGCAGACGTTTGTAATATTCTCACAATAAGCTAATTAGCTCAATTGGAGCATTTCTAGCATGTTTGGTTGAAATTGGAAATTTACATTTTTCAGTTTTGTCAGACGTTTGTAAAACTCTTACAGTAGGCTTATTTGCGCAATTTGAGCATTTCTAGCATGTTTGGTTGAAATTGGAAATTTACATTTTTCACTTTTGTCAGACGTTTGTAATATTCTCACAATAAGCTAATTAGCTCAATTGGAGCATTTCTAGCATGTTTGGTTGAAATTGGAAATTTACATTTTTCACTTTTGTCAGACAATTGCAATATTCTATCAATAAGCTAATTAGCTCAATTGGAGCATTTCTAGCATGTTTGGTTGAAATTGGAAATTTACATTTTTCAGTTTTGTCAGACGTTTGTAAAATTCTTACAATAGGCTTATTTGCGCAATTTGAGCATTTCTAGCATGTTTGGTTGAAATTGGAAATTTACATTTTTCACTTTTGTCAGACGTTTGTAATATTCTCACAATAAGCTAATTAGCTCAATTGGAGCATTTCTAGCATGTTTGGTTGAAATTGGAAATTTACATTTTTCACTTTTGTCAGACAATTGCAATATTCTCACAATAAGCTAATTAGCTCAATTGGAGCATTTCTAGCATGTTTGGTTGAAATTGGAAAGTTACATTTTTCAGTTTTGTCAGACGTTTGTAATATTCAGCTCAATTGGAGCATTTCTAGCATGTTTGGTTGAAATTGGAACTTTACATTTTTCACTTTTGTCAGACAATTGCAATATTCTCACAATAAGCTAATTAGCTCAATTGGAGCATTTCTAGCATGTTTGGTTGAAATTGGAAATTTACATTTTTCACTTTTGTCAGACAATTGCAATATTCTCACAATAAGCTAATTAGCTCAATTGGAGCATTTCTAGCATGTTTAGTTGAAATTGGAAATTTACATTTTTCAGTTTTGTCAGACGTTTGTAATATTCTCACAATAAGCTAATCAGCTCAATTGGAGCATTTCTAGCATGTTTGGTTGAAATTGGAAATTTACATTTTTCACTTTTGTCAGACAATTGCAATATTCTCACAATAAGCTAATTAGCTCAATTGGAGCATTTCTAGCATGTTTGGTTGAAATTGGAAATTTACATTTTTCACTTTTGTCAGACAATTGCAATATTCTCACAATAAGCTAATTAGCTCAATTGGAGCATTTCTAGCATGTTTGGTTGAAATTGGAAATTTACATTTTTCACTTTTGTCAGACGTTTGTAATATTCTCACAATAAGCTAATTAGCTCAATTGGAGCATTTCTAGCATGTTTGGTTGAAATTGGAAAATTACATTTTTCACTTTTGTCAGACGTTTGTAATATTCTCACAATAAGCTAATTAGCTCAATTGGAACATTTCTAGCATGTTTGGTTGAAATTGGAAATTTACATTTTTCAGTTTTGTCAGACGTTTGTAATATTCTCACAATAAGCTAATTAGCTCAATTGGAGCATTTCTAGCATGTTTGGTTGAAATTGGAAATTTACATTTTTCACTTTTGTCAGACAATTGCAATATTCTCACAATAAGCTAATTAGCTCAATTGGAGCATTTCTAGCATGTTTGGTTGAAATTGGAAATTTACATTTTTCACTTTTGTCAGACGTTTGTAATATTCTCACAATAAGCTAATTAGCTCAATTGGAACATTTCTAGCATGTTTGGTTGAAATTGGAATTTTACATTTTTCACTTTTGTCAGACAATTGCAATATTCTCACAATAAGCTAATTAGCTCAATTGGAGCATTTCTAGCATGTTTGGTTGAAATTGGAAATTTACATTTATCAGTTTTGTCAGACGTTTGTAATATTTTCACAAAAAGCTAATTAGCTCGAATGGAGCATTTCTAGCATGTTTGGTTGAAATTGGAAATTTACATTTTTCACTTCTGTCAGACGTTTGTAATATTCTCACAATAAGCTAATTAGCTCAATTGGAGCATTTCTAGCATGTTTGGTTGAAATTGGAAATTTACATTTTTCACTTTTGTCAGACAATTGCAATATTCTCACAATAAGCTAATTAGCTCAATTGGAGCATTTCTAGCATGTTTGGTTGAAAATGGAAATTTACATTTTTCACTTTTGTCAGACAATTGCAATATTCTCACAATAAGCTAATTAGCTCAATTGGAGCATTTCTAGCATGTTTGGTTGAAATTGGAAAATTACATTTTTCACTTTTGTCAGACGTTTGTAATATTCTCACAATAAGCTAATTAGCTCAATTGGAACATTTCTAGCATGTTTGGTTGAAATTGGAAATTTACATTTTTCAGTTTCGTCAGACGTTTGTAATATTCTCACAATAAGCTAATTAGCTCAATTGGAGCATTTCTAGCATGTTTGGTTGAAATTGGACATTTACATTTTTCACTTTTGTCAGACAATTGCAATATTCTCACAATAAGCTAATTAGCTCAATTGGAGCATTTCTAGCATGTTTGGTTGAAATTGGAAATTTACATTTTTCACTTTTGTCAGACGTTTGTAATATTCTCACAATAAGCTAATTAGCTCAATTGGAACATTTCTAGCATGTTTGGTTGAAATTGGAAATTTACATTTTTCAGTTTTGTCAGACGTTTGTAATATTCTCACAATAAGCTAATTAGCTCAATTGGAGCATTTCTAGCATGTTTTGTTGAAATTGGAAATTTACAATTTTCAGTTTGGTCAGACGTTTGTAATATTCTCACAATAAGCTAATTAGCTCAATTGGAGCATTTCTAGCATGTTTGGTTGAAATTGGAATTTTACATTTTTCACTTTTGTCAGACAATTGCAATATTCTCACAATAAGCTAATTAGCTCAATTGGAGCATTTCTAGCATGTTTGGTTGAAATTGGAAATTTACATTTTTCAGTTTTGTCAGACGTTTGTAATATTCTCACAATAAGCTAATTAGCTCAATTGGAGCATTTCTAGCATGTTTGGTTGAAATTGGAAATTTACATTTTTCAGTTTTGTCAGACAATTGCAATATTCTCACAATAAGCTAATTAGCTCAATTGGAGCATTTCTAGCATGTTTGGTTGAAATTGGAAATTTACATTTTTCACTTTTGTCAAACAATTGCAATATTCTCACAATAAGCTAATTAGCTCAATTGGAGCATTTCTAGCATGTTTGGTTGAAATTCAAAATTTAAATTTTCAGTTTTGTCAGACGTTTGTAAAATTCTTACAGTAGGCTTATTTGCGCAATTGGAGCATTTCTAGCATGTTTGATTGAAATTGGAATTTTAAATTTTTCACTTTTGTCAGACGTTTGTAATATTCTCACAATAAGCTAATTAGCTCAATTGGAGCATTTCTAGCATGTTTGGTTGAAATTGGCAATTTACATTTTTCAGTTTTGTCAGACGTTTGTAATATTCTCACAATAAGCTAATTAGCTCAATTGGAGAATTTCTAGCATGTTTGGTTGAAATTGGAAATTTACATTTTTCACTTTTGTCAGACAATTGCAATATTCTCACAATAAGCTAATTAGCTCAATTGGAACATTTCTAGCATGTTTGGTTGAAATTGGAAATTTACATTTTTCACTTTTGTCAGACAATTGCAATATTCTCACAATAAGCTAAATAGCTCAATTGGAGCATTTCTAGCATGTTTGGTTGAAATTGGAAAGTTACATTTTTCAGTTTTGTCAGACGTTTGTAATATTCAGCTCAATTGGAGCATTTCTAGCATGTTTGGTTGAAATTGGAACTTTACATTTTTCACTTTTGTCAGACAATTGCAATATTCTCACAATAAGCTAATTAGCTCAATTGGAGCATTTCTAGCATGTTTGGTTGAAATTGGAAATTTACATTTTTCACTTTTGTCAGACAATTGCAATATTCTCACAATAAGCTAATTAGCTCAATTGGAGCATTTCTAGCATGTTTAGTTGAAATTGGAAATTTACATTTTTCAGTTTTGTCAGACGTTTGTAATATTCTCACAATAAGCTAATTAGCTCAATTGGAGCATTTCTAGCATGTTTGGTTGAAATTGGAAATTTACATTTTTCAGTTTTGTCAGACGTTTGTAATATTCTCACAATAAGCTAATTAGCTCAATTGGAGCATTTCTAGCATGTTTGGTTGAAATTGGAAATTTACATTTTTCAGTTTTGTCAGACGTTTGTAATATTCTCACAATAAGCTAATTAGCTCAATTGGAGCATTTCTAGCATGTTTGGTTGAAATTGGAAATTTACATTTTTCACTTTTGTCAGACAATTGCAATATTCTCTCAATAAGCTAATTAGCTCAATTGGAGCATTTCTAGCATGTTTGGTTGAAATTGGAAATTTACATTTTTCACTTTTGTCAGACAATTGCAATATTCTCACAATAAGCTAATTAGCTCAATTGGAGCATTTCTAGCATGTTTGGTTGAAATTGGAAATTTACATTTTTCACTTTTGTCAGACAATTGCAATATTCTCTCAATAAGCTAATTAGCTCAATTGGAGCATTTCTAGCATGTTTGGTTGAAATTGGAAATTTACATTTTTCACTTTTGTCAGACAATTGCAATATTCTCACAATAAGCTAATTAGCTCAATTGGAGCATTTCTAGCATGTTTGGTTGAAATTGGAAATTTACATTTTTCACTTTTGTCAGACGTTTGTAATATTCTCACAATAAGCTAATTAGCTCAATTGGAGCATTTCTAGCATGTTTGGTTGAAATTGGAAAATTACATTTTTCACTTTTGTCAGACGTTTGTAATATTCTCACAATAAGCTAATTAGCTCAATTGGAACATTTCTAGCATGTTTGGTTGAAATTGGAAATTTACATTTTTCAGTTTTGTCAGACGTTTGTAATATTCTCACAATAAGCTAATTAGCTCAATTGGAGCATTTCTAGCATGTTTGGTTGAAATTGGAAATTTACATTTTTCACTTTTGTCAGACAATTGCAATATTCTCACAATAAGCTAATTAGCTCAATTGGAGCATTTCTAGCATGTTTGGTTGAGATTGGAAATTTACATTTTTCACTTTTGTCAGACGTTTGTAATATTCTCACAATAAGCTAATTAGCTCAATTGGAGCATTTCTAGCATGTTTGGTTGAAATTGGACATTTACATTTTTCACTTTTGTCAGACAATTGCAATATTCTCACAATAAGCTAATTAGCTCAATTGGAGCATTTCTAGCATGTTTGGTTGAAATTGGAAATTTACATTTTTCAGTTTTGTCAGACGTTTGTAATATTCTCACAATAAGCTAATTAGCTCAATTGGAACATTTCTAGCATGTTTGGTTGAAATTGGAAAATTACATTTTTCAGTTTTGTCAGACGTTTGTAATATTCTCACAATAAGCTAATTAGCTCAATTGGAGCATTTCTAGCATGTTTTGTTGAAATTGGAAATTTACAATTTTCAGTTTGGTCAGACGTTTGTAATATTCTCACAATAAGCTAATTAGCTCAATTGGAGCATTTCTAGCATGTTTGGTTGAAATTGGAATTTTACATTTTTCACTTTTGTCAGACAATTGCAATATTCTCACAATAAGCTAATTAGCTCAATTGGAGCATTTCTAGCATGTTTGGTTGAAATTGGAAATTTACATTTTTCAGTTTTGTCAGACGTTTGTAATATTCAGCTCAATTGGAGCATTTCTAGCATGTTTGGTTGAAATTGGAACTTTACATTTTTCACTTTTGTCAGACAATTGCAATATTCTCACAATAAGCTAATTAGCTCAATTGGAGCATTTCTAGCATGTTTGGTTGAAATTGGAAATTTACATTTTTCACTTTTGTCAGACAATTGCAATATTCTCACAATAAGCTAATTAGCTCAATTGGAGCATTTCTAGCATGTTTAGTTGAAATTGGAAATTTACATTTTTCAGTTTTGTCAGACGTTTGTAATATTCTCACAATAAGCTAATCAGCTCAATTGGAGCATTTCTAGCATGTTTGGTTGAAATTGGAAATTTACATTTTTCACTTTTGTCAGACAATTGCAATATTCTCACAATAAGCTAATTAGCTCAATTGGAGCATTTCTAGCATGTTTGGTTGAAATTGGAAATTTACATTTTTCACTTTTGTCAGACAATTGCAATATTCTCACAATAAGCTAATTAGCTCAATTGGAGCATTTCTAGCATGTTTGGTTGAAATTGGAAATTTACATTTTTCACTTTTGTCAGACGTTTGTAATATTCTCACAATAAGCTAATTAGCTCAATTGGAGCATTTCTAGCATGTTTGGTTGAAATTGGAAAATTACATTTTTCACTTTTGTCAGACGTTTGTAATATTCTCACAATAAGCTAATTAGCTCAATTGGAACATTTCTAGCATGTTTGGTTGAAATTGGAAATTTACATTTTTCAGTTTTGTCAGACGTTTGTAATATTCTCACAATAAGCTAATTAGCTCAATTGGAGCATTTCTAGCATGTTTGGTTGAAATTGGAAATTTACATTTTTCACTTTTGTCAGACAATTGCAATATTCTCACAATAAGCTAATTAGCTCAATTGGAGCATTTCTAGCATGTTTGGTTGAAATTGGAAATTTACATTTTTCACTTTTGTCAGACGTTTGTAATATTCTCACAATAAGCTAATTAGCTCAATTGGAACATTTCTAGCATGTTTGGTTGAAATTGGAATTTTACATTTTTCACTTTTGTCAGACAATTGCAATATTCTCACAATAAGCTAATTAGCTCAATTGGAGCATTTCTAGCATGTTTGGTTGAAATTGGAAATTTACATTTATCAGTTTTGTCAGACGTTTGTAATATTTTCACAAAAAGCTAATTAGCTCGAATGGAGCATTTCTAGCATGTTTGGTTGAAATTGGAAATTTACATTTTTCACTTCTGTCAGACGTTTGTAATATTCTCACAATAAGCTAATTAGCTCAATTGGAGCATTTCTAGCATGTTTGGTTGAAATTGGAAATTTACATTTTTCACTTTTGTCAGACAATTGCAATATTCTCACAATAAGCTAATTAGCTCAATTGGAGCATTTCTAGCATGTTTGGTTGAAAATGGAAATTTACATTTTTCACTTTTGTCAGACAATTGCAATATTCTCACAATAAGCTAATTAGCTCAATTGGAGCATTTCTAGCATGTTTGGTTGAAATTGGAAAATTACATTTTTCACTTTTGTCAGACGTTTGTAATATTCTCACAATAAGCTAATTAGCTCAATTGGAACATTTCTAGCATGTTTGGTTGAAATTGGAAATTTACATTTTTCAGTTTCGTCAGACGTTTGTAATATTCTCACAATAAGCTAATTAGCTCAATTGGAGCATTTCTAGCATGTTTGGTTGAAATTGGACATTTACATTTTTCACTTTTGTCAGACAATTGCAATATTCTCACAATAAGCTAATTAGCTCAATTGGAGCATTTCTAGCATGTTTGGTTGAAATTGGAAATTTACATTTTTCACTTTTGTCAGACGTTTGTAATATTCTCACAATAAGCTAATTAGCTCAATTGGAACATTTCTAGCATGTTTGGTTGAAATTGGAAATTTACATTTTTCAGTTTTGTCAGACGTTTGTAATATTCTCACAATAAGCTAATTAGCTCAATTGGAGCATTTCTAGCATGTTTTGTTGAAATTGGAAATTTACAATTTTCAGTTTGGTCAGACGTTTGTAATATTCTCACAATAAGCTAATTAGCTCAATTGGAGCATTTCTAGCATGTTTGGTTGAAATTGGAATTTTACATTTTTCACTTTTGTCAGACAATTGCAATATTCTCACAATAAGCTAATTAGCTCAATTGGAGCATTTCTAGCATGTTTGGTTGAAATTGGAAATTTACATTTTTCAGTTTTGTCAGACGTTTGTAATATTCTCACAATAAGCTAATTAGCTCAATTGGAGCATTTCTAGCATGTTTGGTTGAAATTGGAAATTTACATTTTTCAGTTTTGTCAGACAATTGCAATATTCTCACAATAAGCTAATTAGCTCAATTGGAGCATTTCTAGCATGTTTGGTTGAAATTGGAAATTTACATTTTTCACTTTTGTCAAACAATTGCAATATTCTCACAATAAGCTAATTAGCTCAATTGGAGCATTTCTAGCATGTTTGGTTGAAATTCAAAATTTAAATTTTCAGTTTTGTCAGACGTTTGTAAAATTCTTACAGTAGGCTTATTTGCGCAATTGGAGCATTTCTAGCATGTTTGATTGAAATTGGAATTTTAAATTTTTCACTTTTGTCAGACGTTTGTAATATTCTCACAATAAGCTAATTAGCTCAATTGGAGCATTTCTAGCATGTTTGGTTGAAATTGGCAATTTACATTTTTCAGTTTTGTCAGACGTTTGTAATATTCTCACAATAAGCTAATTAGCTCAATTGGAGAATTTCTAGCATGTTTGGTTGAAATTGGAAATTTACATTTTTCACTTTTGTCAGACAATTGCAATATTCTCACAATAAGCTAATTAGCTCAATTGGAACATTTCTAGCATGTTTGGTTGAAATTGGAAATTTACATTTTTCACTTTTGTCAGACAATTGCAATATTCTCACAATAAGCTAAATAGCTCAATTGGAGCATTTCTAGCATGTTTGGTTGAAATTGGAAAGTTACATTTTTCAGTTTTGTCAGACGTTTGTAATATTCAGCTCAATTGGAGCATTTCTAGCATGTTTGGTTGAAATTGGAACTTTACATTTTTCACTTTTGTCAGACAATTGCAATATTCTCACAATAAGCTAATTAGCTCAATTGGAGCATTTCTAGCATGTTTGGTTGAAATTGGAAATTTACATTTTTCACTTTTGTCAGACAATTGCAATATTCTCACAATAAGCTAATTAGCTCAATTGGAGCATTTCTAGCATGTTTAGTTGAAATTGGAAATTTACATTTTTCAGTTTTGTCAGACGTTTGTAATATTCTCACAATAAGCTAATTAGCTCAATTGGAGCATTTCTAGCATGTTTGGTTGAAATTGGAAATTTACATTTTTCAGTTTTGTCAGACGTTTGTAATATTCTCACAATAAGCTAATTAGCTCAATTGGAGCATTTCTAGCATGTTTGGTTGAAATTGGAAATTTACATTTTTCAGTTTTGTCAGACGTTTGTAATATTCTCACAATAAGCTAATTAGCTCAATTGGAGCATTTCTAGCATGTTTGGTTGAAATTGGAAATTTACATTTTTCACTTTTGTCAGACAATTGCAATATTCTCTCAATAAGCTAATTAGCTCAATTGGAGCATTTCTAGCATGTTTGGTTGAAATTGGAAATTTACATTTTTCACTTTTGTCAGACAATTGCAATATTCTCACAATAAGCTAATTAGCTCAATTGGAGCATTTCTAGCATGTTTGGTTGAAATTGGAAATTTACATTTTTCACTTTTGTCAGACGTTTGTAATATTCTCACAATAAGCTAATTAGCTCAATTGGAGCATTTCTAGCATGTTTGGTTGAAATTGGAAAATTACATTTTTCACTTTTGTCAGACGTTTGTAATATTCTCACAATAAGCTAATTAGCTCAATTGGAACATTTCTAGCATGTTTGGTTGAAATTGGAAATTTACATTTTTCAGTTTTGTCAGACGTTTGTAATATTCTCACAATAAGCTAATTAGCTCAATTGGAGCATTTCTAGCATGTTTGGTTGAAATTGGAAATTTACATTTTTCACTTTTGTCAGACAATTGCAATATTCTCACAATAAGCTAATTAGCTCAATTGGAGCATTTCTAGCATGTTTGGTTGAGATTGGAAATTTACATTTTTCACTTTTGTCAGACGTTTGTAATATTCTCACAATAAGCTAATTAGCTCAATTGGAGCATTTCTAGCATGTTTGGTTGAAATTGGACATTTACATTTTTCACTTTTGTCAGACAATTGCAATATTCTCACAATAAGCTAATTAGCTCAATTGGAGCATTTCTAGCATGTTTGGTTGAAATTGGAAATTTACATTTTTCAGTTTTGTCAGACGTTTGTAATATTCTCACAATAAGCTAATTAGCTCAATTGGAACATTTCTAGCATGTTTGGTTGAAATTGGAAAATTACATTTTTCAGTTTTGTCAGACGTTTGTAATATTCTCACAATAAGCTAATTAGCTCAATTGGAGCATTTCTAGCATGTTTTGTTGAAATTGGAAATTTACAATTTTCAGTTTGGTCAGACGTTTGTAATATTCTCACAATAAGCTAATTAGCTCAATTGGAGCATTTCTAGCATGTTTGGTTGAAATTGGAATTTTACATTTTTCACTTTTGTCAGACAATTGCAATATTCTCACAATAAGCTAATTAGCTCAATTGGAGCATTTCTAGCATGTTTGGTTGAAATTGGAAATTTACATTTTTCAGTTTTGTCAGACGTTTGTAATATTCTCACAATAAGCTAATTAGCTCAATTGGAGCATTTCTAGCATGTTTGGTTGAAATTGGAAATTTACATTTTTCAGTTTTGTCAGACAATTGCAATATTCTCACAATAAGCTAATTAGCTCAATTGGAGCATTTCTAGCATGTTTGGTTGAAATTGGAAATTTACATTTTTCACTTTTGTCAAACAATTGCAATATTCTCACAATAAGCTAAATAGCTCAATTGGAGCATTTCTAGCATGTTTGGTTGAAAATGGAAATTTACATTTTTCACTTTTGTCAGACAATTGCAATATTCTCACAATAAGCTAATTAGCTCAATTGGAGCATTTCTAGCATGTTTGGTTGAAATTGGAAATTTACATTTTTCACTTTTGTCAAACAATTGCAATATTCTCACAATAAGCTAATTAGCTCAATTGGAGCATTTCTAGCATGTTTGGTTGAAATTGAAAATTTAAATTTTCAGTTTTGTCAGACGTTTGTAAAATTTTTACAGTAGGCTTATTTGCGCAATTGGAGCATTTCTAGCATGTTTGATTGAAATTGGAATTTTAAATTTTTCACTTTTGTCAGACGTTTGTAATATTCTCACAATAAGCTAATTAGCTCAATTGGAGCATTTCTAGCATGTTTGGTTGAAATTGGAAATTTACATTTTTCAGTTTTGTCAGACGTTTGTAATATTCTCACAATAAGCTAATTAGCTCAATTGGAGCATTTCTAGCATGTTTGGTTGAAATTAGAAATTTAAATTTTTCAGTTTTGTCAGACGTTTGTAAAATTCTTACAGTAGGCGTATATGCGCAATTTGAGCATTTCTAGCATGTCTGGTTGAAATTGGAAATTTACATTTTTCACTTTTGTCAGACGTTTGTAATATTCTCACAATAAGCTAATTAGCTCAATTGGAGCATTTCTAGCATGCTTGGTTGAAATTGGAAATTTACATTTTTCAGTTTTGTCAGACATTTGCAATATTCTCACAATAAGCTAATTAGCTCAATTGGAGCATTTCTAGCATGTTTGGTTGAAATTGGAAATTTACATTTTTCACTTTTGTCAGACGTTTGTAATATTCTCACAATAAGCTAATTAGCTCAATTGGAGCATTTCTAGCATGTTTGGTTGAAATTGGAAATTTACATTTTTCACTTTTGTCAAACAATTGCAATGTTCTCACAATAAGCTAATTAGCTCAATTGGAGCATTTCTAGCACATTTGGTTGAAATTGAAAATTTAAATTGTCAGTTTTGTCAGACGTTTGTAAAATTTTTACAGTAGGCTTATTTGCGCAATTGGAGCATTTCTAGCATGTTTGATTGAAATTGGAATTTTAAATTTTTCACTTTTGTCAGACGTTTGTAATATTCTCACAATAAGCTAATTAGCTCAATTGGAGCATTTCTAGCATGTTTGGTTGAAATTGGAAATTTACATTTTTCAGTTTTGTCAGACGTTTGTAATATTCTCACAATAAGCTAATTAGCTCAATTGGAGCATTTCTAGCATGTTTGGTTGAAATTGGAAATTTACATTTTTCACTTTTGTCAGACAATTGCAATATTCTCACAATAAGCTAATTAGCTCAATTGGAGCATTTCTAGCATGTTTGGTTGAAATTGGAAATTTACATTTTTCAGTTTTGTCAGACGTTTGTAATATTCTCACAATAAGCTAATTAGCTCAATTGGAGCATTTCTAGCATGTTTGGTTGAAATCAGAAATTTACATTTTTTACTTTCGTCAGACGTTTGTAATATTCTCACAATAAGCTAATTAGCTCAATTGGAGCATTTCTAGCATGTTTGGTTGAAATTGGAAATTTACATTTTTCACTTTTGTCAAACAATTGCAATATTCTCACAATAAGCTAATTAGCTCAATTGGAGCATTTCTAGCATGTTTGGTTGAAATTGAAAATTTAAATTTTCAGTTTTGTCAGACGTTTGTAAAATTTTTACAGTAGGCTTATTTGCGCAATTGGAGCATTTCTAGCATGTTTGATTGAAATTGGAATTTTAAATTTTTCACTTTTGTCAGACGTTTGTAATATTCTCACAATAAGCTAATTAGCTCAATTGGAGCATTTCTAGCATGTTTGGTTGAAATTGGAAATTTACATTTTTCAGTTTTGTCAGACGTTTGTAATATTCTCACAATAAGCTAATTAGCTCAATTGGAGCATTTCTAGCATGTTTGGTTGAAATTGGAAATTTAAATTTTTCAGTTTTGTCAGACGTTTGTAAAATTCTTACAGTAGGCTTTATGCGCAATTTGAGCATTTCTAGCATGTTTGGTTGAAATTGGAATTTTACATTTTTCACTTTTGTCAGACGTTTGTAATATTCTCACAATAAGCTAATTAGCTCAATTGGAGCATTTCTAGCATGCTTGGTTGAAATTGGAAATTTACATTTTTCAGTTTTGTCAGACAATTGCAATATTCTCACAATAAGCTAATTAGCTCAATTGGAGCATTTCTAGCATGTTTGGTTGAAATTGGAAATTTACATTTTTCACTTTTGTCAGACGTTTGTAATATTCTCACAATAAGCTAATTAGCTCAATTGGAGCATTTCTAGCATGTTTGGTTGAAATTGGAAATTTACATTTTTCACTTTTGTCAAACAATTGCAATATTCTCACAATAAGCTAATTAGCTCAATTGGAGCATTTCTAGCACATTTGGTTGAAATTGAAAATTTAAATTGTCAGTTTTGTCAGACGTTTGTAAAATTTTTACAGTAGGCTCATTTGCGCAATTGGAGCATTTCTAGCATGTTTGATTGAAATTGGAATTTTAAATTTTTCACTTTTGTCAGACGTTTGTAATATTCTCACAATAAGCTAATTAGCTCAATTGGAGCATTTCTAGCATGTTTGGTTGAAATTGGAAATTTACATTTTTCAGTTTTGTCAGACGTTTGTAATATTCTCACAATAAGCTAATTAGCTCAATTGGAGCATTTCTAGCATGTTTGGTTGAAATTGGAAATTTACATTTTTCACTTTTGTCAGACAATTGCAATATTCTCACAATAAGCTAATTAGCTCAATTGGAGCATTTCTAGCATGTTTGGTTGAAATTGGAAATTTACATTTTTCAGTTTTGTCAGACGTTTGTAATATTCTCACAATAAGCTAATTAGCTCAATTGGAGCATTTCTAGCATGTTTGGTTGAAATCAGAAATTTACATTTTTTACTTTCGTCAGACGTTTGTAGTATTCTCACAATAAGCTAATTAGCTCAATTGGAGCATTTCTAGCATGTTTGGTTGAAATTGGAAATTTACATTTTTCACTTTTGTCAAACAATTGCAATATTCTCACAATAAGCTAATTAGCTCAATTGGAGCATTTCTAGCATGTTTGGTTGAAATTGAAAATTTAAATTTTCAGTTTTGTCAGACGTTTGTAAAATTTTTACAGTAGGCTTATTTGCGCAATTGGAGCATTTCTAGCATGTTTGATTGAAATTGGAATTTTAAATTTTTCACTTTTGTCAGACGTTTGTAATATTCTCACAATAAGCTAATTAGCTCAATTGGAGCATTTCTAGCATGTTTGGTTGAAATTGGAAATTTACATTTTTCAGTTTTGTCAGACGTTTGTAATATTCTCACAATAAGCTAATTAGCTCAATTGGAGCATTTCTAGCATGTTTGGTTGAAATTGGAAATTTAAATTTTTCAGTTTTGTCAGACGTTTGTAAAATTCTTACAGTAGGCTTATATGCGCAATTTGAGCATTTCTAGCATGTTTGGTTGAAATTGGAATTTTACATTTTTCACTTTTGTCAGACGTTTGTAATATTCTCACAATAAGCTAATTAGCTCAATTGGAGCATTTCTAGCATGCTTGGTTGAAATTGGAAATTTACATTTTTCAGTTTTGTCAGACAATTGCAATATTCTCACAATAAGCTAATTAGCTCAATTGGAGCATTTCTAGCATGTTTGGTTGAAATTGGAAATTTACATTTTTCACTTTTGTCAGACGTTTGTAATATTCTCACAATAAGCTAATTAGCTCAATTGGAGCATTTCTAGCATGTTTGGTTGAAATTGGAAATTTACATTTTTCACTTTTGTCAAACAATTGCAATATTCTCACAATAAGCTAATTAGCTCAATTGGAGCATTTCTAGCACATTTGGTTGAAATTGAAAATTTAAATTGTCAGTTTTGTCAGACGTTTGTAAAATTTTTACAGTAGGCTCATTTGCGCAATTGGAGCATTTCTAGCATGTTTGATTGAAATTGGAATTTTAAATTTTTCACTTTTGTCAGACGTTTGTAATATTCTCACAATAAGCTAATTAGCTCAATTGGAGCATTTCTAGCATGTTTGGTTGAAATTGGAAATTTACATTTTTCAGTTTTGTCAGACGTTTGTAATATTCTCACAATAAGCTAATTAGCTCAATTGGAGCATTTCTAGCATGTTTGGTTGAAATTGGAAATTTACATTTTTCACTTTTGTCAGACAATTGCAATATTCTCACAATAAGCTAATTAGCTCAATTGGAGCATTTCTAGCATGTTTGGTTGAAATTGGAAATTTACATTTTTCAGTTTTGTCAGACGTTTGTAATATTCTCACAATAAGCTAATTAGCTCAATTGGAGCATTTCTAGCATGTTTGGTTGAAATCAGAAATTTACATTTTTTACTTTCGTCAGACGTTTGTAGTATTCTCACAATAAGCTAATTAGCTCAATTGGAGCATTTCTAGCATGTTTGGTTGAAATTGGAAATTTACATTTTTCACTTTTGTCAAACAATTGCAATATTCTCACAATAAGCTAATTAGCTCAATTGGAGCATTTCTAGCATGTTTGGTTGAAATTGAAAATTTAAATTTTCAGTTTTGTCAGACGTTTGTAAAATTTTTACAGTAGGCTTATTTGCGCAATTGGAGCATTTCTAGCATGTTTGATTGAAATTGGAATTTTAAATTTTTCACTTTTGTCAGACGTTTGTAATATTCTCACAATAAGCTAATTAGCTCAATTGGAGCATTTCTAGCATGTTTGGTTGAAATTGGAAATTTACATTTTTCAGTTTTGTCAGACGTTTGTAATATTCTCACAATAAGCTAATTAGCTCAATTGGAGCATTTCTAGCATGTTTGGTTGAAATTGGAAATTTAAATTTTTCAGTTTTGTCAGACGTTTGTAAAATTCTTACAGTAGGCTTATATGCGCAATTTGAGCATTTCTAGCATGTTTGGTTGAAATTGGAATTTTACATTTTTCACTTTTGTCAGACGTTTGTAATATTCTCACAATAAGCTAATTAGCTCAATTGGAGCATTTCTAGCATGCTTGGTTGAAATTGGAAATTTACATTTTTCAGTTTTGTCAGACAATTGCAATATTCTCACAATAAGCTAATTAGCTCAATTGGAGCATTTCTAGCATGTTTGGTTGAAATTGGAAATTTACATTTTTCACTTTTGTCAGACGTTTGTAATATTCTCACAATAAGCTAATTAGCTCAATTGGAGCATTTCTAGCATGTTTGGTTGAAATTGGAAATTTACATTTTTCACTTTTGTCAAACAATTGCAATATTCTCACAATAAGCTAATTAGCTCAATTGGAGCATTTCTAGCACATTTGGTTGAAATTGAAAATTTAAATTGTCAGTTTTGTCAGACGTTTGTAAAATTTTTACAGTAGGCTCATTTGCGCAATTGGAGCATTTCTAGCATGTTTGATTGAAATTGGAATTTTAAATTTTTCACTTTTGTCAGACGTTTGTAATATTCTCACAATAAGCTAATTAGCTCAATTGGAGCATTTCTAGCATGTTTGGTTGAAATTGGAAATTTACATTTTTCAGTTTTGTCAGACGTTTGTAATATTCTCACAATAAGCTAATTAGCTCAATTGGAGCATTTCTAGCATGTTTGGTTGAAATTGGAAATTTACATTTTTCGCTTTTGTCAGACAATTGCAATATTCTCACAATAAGCTAATTAGCTCAATTGGAGCATTTCTAGCATGTTTGGTTGAAATTGGCAATTTAAATTTTTCATTTTTGTCAGACGTTTGTAATATTCTCACAATAAGCTAATTAGCTCAATTGGAGCATTTCTAGCATGTTTGGTTGAAATTGGAAATTTACATTTTTCACTTTTGTCAGACGTTTGTAATATTCTCACAATAAGCTAATTAGCTCAATTGGAGCATTTCTAGCATGTTTGGTTGAAATTGGAAATTTACATTTTTCGCTTTTGTCATACAATTGCAATATTCTCACAACAAGCTAATTAGCTCAATTGGAGCATTTCTAGCATGTTTGATTGAAATTGGAATTTTAAACTTTTCACTTTTGTCAGACGTTTGTAATATTCTCACAATAAGCTAATTAGTTCAATTGGAGCATTTCTAGCATGTTTGGTTGAAATTGGAAATTTACATTTTTCAGTTTTGTCAGCCGTTTGTAATATTCTCACAATAAGTTAATTAGCTCAATTGGAGCATTTCTAGCAAGTTTGGTTGAAATTGGAAATTTACATTTTTCACTTTTGTCAGACAATTGCAATACTCTCACAATAAGCTAATTAGCTCAATTGGAACATTTCTAGCATGTTTGGTTGAAATTGGAAATTTACATTTTTCACTTTTGTCAGACAATTGCAATATTCTCACAATAAGCTAATTAGCTCAATTGGAGCATTTCTAGCATGTTTGGTTGAAATTGAAAATTTAAATTTTCAGTTTTGTCAGACGTTTGTAAAATTTTTACAGTAGGCTTATTTGCGCAATTGGAGCATTTCTAGCATGTTTGGTTGAAATTGGAATTTTAAATTTTTCACTTTTGTCAGACGTTTGTAATATTCTCACAATAAGCTAATTAGCTCAATTGGAGCATTTCTAGCATGTTTGTTTGAAATTGGAAATTTACATTTTTCAGTTTTGTCAGACGTTTGTAATATTCTCACAATAAGCTAATTAGCTCAATTGGAGCATTTCTAGCATGTTTGGTTGAAGTTGGAAATTTACATTTTTCGCTTTTGTCAGACAATTGCAATATTCTCACAATAAGCTAATTAGCTCAATTGGAGCATTTCTAGCATGTTTGGTTGAAAATGGCAATTTACATTTTTCAGTTTTGTCAGACGTTTGTAATATTCTCACAATAAGCTAATTAGCTCAATTGGAGCATTTCTAGCATGTTTGGTTGAAATTGGAAATTTACATTTTTCACTTTTGTCAGACGTTTGTAATATTCTCACAATAAGCTAATTAGCTCAATTGGAGCATTTCTAGCATGTTTGGTTGAAATTGGAAATTTACATTTTTCGCTTTTGTCACACAATTGCAATATTCTCACAACAAGCTAATTAGCTCAATTGGAGCATTTCTAGCATGTTTGGTTGAAATTGGAAATTTACATTTTTCAGTTTTGTCAGACGTTTGTAATATTCTCACAATAAGCTAATTAGCTCAATTGGAGCATTTCTAGTATGTTTGGTTGAAATTGGAAATTTACATTTTTCACTTTTGTCAAACAATTGCAATATTCTCACAATAAGCTAATTAGCTCAATTGGAGCATTTCTAGCATGTTTGGTTGAAATTGAAAATTTACATTTTTCAGTTTTGTCAGACGTTTGTAATATTCTCACAATAAGCTAATTAGCTCAATTGGAGCATTTCTAGCATGTTTAGTTGAAATTGGAAATTTACATTTTTCAGTTTTGTCAGACGTTTGTAATATTCTCACAATAAGCTAATTAGCTCAATTGGAGCATTTCTAGCATGTTTGGTTGAAATTGGAAATTTACATTTTTCAGTTTTGTCAGACGTTTGTAATATTCTCACAATAAGCTAATTAGCTCAATTGGAGCATTTCTAGCATGTTTGGTTGAAATCAGAAATTTACATTTTTTACTTTCGTCAGACGTTTGTAATATTCTCACAATAAGCTAATTAGCTCTATTGGAGCATTTCTAGCATGTTTGGTTGAAATTGGAAATTTACATTTTTCACTTTTGTCAAACAATTGCAATATTCTCACAATAAGCTAATTAGCTCAATTGGAGCATTTCTAGCATGTTTGGTTGAAATTGAAAATTTAAATTTTCAGTTTTGTCAGACGTTTGTAAAATTTTTACAGTAGGCTTATTTGCGCAATTGGAGCATTTCTAGCATGTTTGATTGAAATTGGAATTTTAAATTTTTCACTTTTGTCAGACGTTTGTAATATTCTCACAATAAGCTAATTAGCTCAATTGGAGCATTTCTAGCATGTTTGGTTGAAATTGGAAATTTACATTTTTCAGTTTTGTCAGACGTTTGTAATATTCTCACAATAAGCTAATTAGCTCAATTGGAGCATTTCTAGCATGTTTGGTTGAAATTGGAAATTTAAATTTTTCAGTTTTGTCAGACGTTTGTAAAATTCTTACAGTAGGCTTATATGCGCAATTTGAGCATTTCTAGCATGTTTGGTTGAAATTGGAATTTTACATTTTTCACTTTTGTCAGACGTTTGTAATATTCTCACAATAAGCTAATTAGCTCAATTGGAGCATTTCTAGCATGCTTGGTTGAAATTGGAAATTTACATTTTTCAGTTTTGTCAGACAATTGCAATATTCTCACAATAAGCTAATTAGCTCAATTGGAGCATTTCTAGCATGTTTGGTTGAAATTGGAAATTTACATTTTTCACTTTTGTCAGACGTTTGTAATATTCTCACAATAAGCTAATTAGCTCAATTGGAGCATTTCTAGCACATTTGGTTGAAATTGAAAATTTAAATTGTCAGTTTTGTCAGACGTTTGTAAAATTTTTACAGTAGGCTCATTTGCGCAATTGGAGCATTTCTAGCATGTTTGATTGAAATTGGAATTTTAAATTTTTCACTTTTGTCAGACGTTTGTAATATTCTCACAATAAGCTAATTAGCTCAATTGGAGCATTTCTAGCATGTTTGGTTGAAATTGGAAATTTACATTTTTCGCTTTTGTCATACAATTGCAATATTCTCACAACAAGCTAATTAGCTCAATTGGAGCATTTCTAGCATGTTTGATTGAAATTGGAATTTTAAACTTTTCACTTTTGTCAGACGTTTGTAATATTCTCACAATAAGCTAATTAGTTCAATTGGAGCATTTCTAGCATGTTTGGTTGAAATTGGAAATTTACATTTTTCAGTTTTGTCAGCCGTTTGTAATATTCTCACAATAAGTTAATTAGCTCAATTGGAGCATTTCTAGCAAGTTTGGTTGAAATTGGAAATTTACATTTTTCACTTTTGTCAGACAATTGCAATACTCTCACAATAAGCTAATTAGCTCAATTGGAACATTTCTAGCATGTTTGGTTGAAATTGGAAATTTACATTTTTCACTTTTGTCAGACAATTGCAATATTCTCACAATAAGCTAATTAGCTCAATTGGAGCATTTCTAGCATGTTTGGTTGAAATTGGAAATTTACATTTTCAGTTTTGTCAGACGTTTGTAAAATTTTTACAGTAGGCTTATTTGCGCAATTGGAGCATTTCTAGCATGTTTGGTTGAAATTGGAATTTTAAATTTTTCACTTTTGTCAGACGTTTGTAATATTCTCACAATAAGCTAATTAGCTCAATTGGAGCATTTCTAGCATGTTTGTTTGAAATTGGAAATTTACATTTTTCAGTTTTGTCAGACGTTTGTAATATTCTCACAATAAGCTAATTAGCTCAATTGGAGCATTTCTAGCATGTTTGGTTGAAATTGGAAATTTACATTTTTCGCTTTTGTCAGACAATTGCAATATTCTCACAATAAGCTAATTAGCTCAATTGGAGCATTTCTAGCATGTTTGGTTGAAAATGGCAATTTACATTTTTCAGTTTTGTCAGACGTTTGTAATATTCTCACAATAAGCTAATTAGCTCAATTGGAGCATTTCTAGCATGTTTGGTTGAAATTGGAAATTTACATTTTTCACTTTTGTCAGACGTTTGTAATATTCTCACAATAAGCTAATTAGCTCAATTGGAGCATTTCTAGCATGTTTGGTTGAAATTGGAAATTTACATTTTTCGCTTTTGTCAGACAATTGCAATATTCTCACAATAAGCTAATTAGCTCAATTGGAGCATTTCTAGCATGTTTGGTTGAAATTGGCAATTTAAATTTTTCATTTTTGTCAGACGTTTGTAATATTCTCACAATAAGCTAATTAGCTCAATTGGAGCATTTCTAGCATGTTTGGTTGAAATTGGAAATTTACATTTTTCACTTTTGTCAGACGTTTGTAATATTCTCACAATAAGCTAATTAGCTCAATTGGAGCATTTCTAGCATGTTTGGTTGAAATTGGAAATTTACATTTTTCGCTTTTGTCATACAATTGCAATATTCTCACAACAAGCTAATTAGCTCAATTGGAGCATTTCTAGCATGTTTGATTGAAATTGGAATTTTAAACTTTTCACTTTTGTCAGACGTTTGTAATATTCTCACAATAAGCTAATTAGTTCAATTGGAGCATTTCTAGCATGTTTGGTTGAAATTGGAAATTTACATTTTTCAGTTTTGTCAGCCGTTTGTAATATTCTCACAATAAGTTAATTAGCTCAATTGGAGCATTTCTAGCAAGTTTGGTTGAAATTGGAAATTTACATTTTTCACTTTTGTCAGACAATTGCAATATTCTCACAATAAGCTAATTAGCTCAATTGGAACATTTCTAGCATGTTTGGTTGAAATTGGAAATTTACATTTTTCACTTTTGTCAGACAATTGCAATATTCTCACAATAAGCTAATTAGCTCAATTGGAGCATTTCTAGCATGTTTGGTTGAAATTGAAAATTTAAATTTTCAGTTTTGTCAGACGTTTGTAAAATTTTTACAGTAGGCTTATTTGCGCAATTGGAGCATTTCTAGCATGTTTGGTTGAAATTGGAATTTTAAATTTTTCACTTTTGTCAGACGTTTGTAATATTCTCACAATAAGCTAATTAGCTCAATTGGAGCATTTCTAGCATGTTTGTTTGAAATTGGAAATTTACATTTTTCAGTTTTGTCAGACGTTTGTAATATTCTCACAATAAGCTAATTAGCTCAATTGGAGCATTTCTAGCATGTTTGGTTGAAATTGGAAATTTACATTTTTCGCTTTTGTCAGACAATTGCAATATTCTCACAATAAGCTAATTAGCTCAATTGGAGCATTTCTAGCATGTTTGGTTGAAAATGGCAATTTACATTTTTCAGTTTTGTCAGACGTTTGTAATATTCTCACAATAAGCTAATTAGCTCAATTGGAGCATTTCTAGCATGTTTGGTTGAAATTGGAAATTTACATTTTTCACTTTTGTCAGACGTTTGTAATATTCTCACAATAAGCTAATTAGCTCAATTGGAGCATTTCTAGCATGTTTGGTTAAAATTGGAAATTTACATTTTTGGCTTTTGTCACACAATTGCAATATTCTCACAACAAGCTAATTAGCTCAATTGGAGCATTTCTAGCATGTTTGGTTGAAATTGGAAATTAACATTTTTCAGTTTTGTCAGACGTTTGTAATATTCTCACAATAAGCTAATTAGCTCAATTGGAGCATTTCTAGTATGTTTGGTTGAAATTGGAAATTTACATTTTTCACTTTTGTCAAACAATTGCAATATTCTCACAATAAGCTAATTAGCTCAATTGGAGCATTTCTAGCATGTTTGGTTGAAATTGAAAATTTACATTTTTCAGTTTTGTCAGACGTATGTAATATTCTCACAATAAGCTAATTAGCTCAATTGGAGCATTTCTAGCATGTTTAGTTGAAATTGGAAATTTACATTTTTCAGTTTTGTCAGACGTTTGTAATATTCTCACAATAAGCTAATTAGCTCAATTGGAGCATTTCTAGCATGTTTGGTTGAAATTGGAAATTTACATTTTTCACTTTTGTCAGACAATTGCAATATTCTCACAATAAGCTAATTAGCTCAATTGGAGCATTTCTAGCATGTTTGGTTGAAATTGGAAATTTACATTTTTCACTTTTGTCAAACAATTGCAATATTCTCACAATAAGCTAATTAGCTCAATTGGAGCATTTCTAGCATGTTTGGTTGAAATTGAAAATTTAAATTTTCAGTTTTGTCAGACGTTTGTAAAATTTTTACAGTAGGCTTATTTGCGCAATTGGAGCATTTCTAGCATGTTTGGTTGAAATTGGAATTTTAAATTTTTCACTTTTGTCAGACGTTTGTAATATTCTCACAATAAGCTAATTAGCTCAATTGGAGCATTTCTAGCATGTTTGTTTGAAATTGGAAATTTACATTTTTCAGTTTTGTCAGACGTTTGTAATATTCTCACAATAAGCTAATTAGCTCAATTGGAGCATTTCTAGCATGTTTGGTTGAAATTGGAAATTTACATTTTTCGCTTTTGTCAGACAATTGCAATATTCTCACAATAAGCTAATTAGCTCAATTGGAGCATTTCTAGCATGTTTGGTTGAAATTGGCAATTTACATTTTTCAGTTTTGTCAGACGTTTGTAATATTCTCACAATAAGCTAATTAGCTCAATTGGAGCATTTCTAGCATGTTTGGTTGAAATTGGAAATTTACATTTTTCACTTTTGTCAGACGTTTGTAATATTCTCACAATAAGCTAATTAGCTCAATTGGAGCATTTCTAGCATGTTTGGTTGAAATTGGAAATTTACATTTTTCGCTTTTGTCACACAATTGCAATATTCTCACAACAAGCTAATTAGCTCAATTGGAGCATTTCTAGCATGTTTGGTTGAAATTGGAAATTTACATTTTTCAGTTTTGTCAGACGTTTGTAATATTCTCACAATAAGCTAATTAGCTCAATTGGAGCATTTCTAGTATGTTTGGTTGAAATTGGAAATTTACATTTTTCACTTTTGTCAAACAATTGCAATATTCTCACAATAAGCTAATTAGCTCAATTGGAGCATTTCTAGCATGTTTGGTTGAAATTGAAAATTTACATTTTTCAGTTTTGTCAGACGTTTGTAATATTCTCACAATAAGCTAAATAGCTCAATTGGAGCATTTCTAGCATGTTTAGTTGAAATTGGAAATTTACATTTTTCAGTTTTGTCAGACGTTTGTAATATTCTCACAATAAGCTAATTAGCTCAATTGGAGCATTTCTAGCATGTTTGGTTGAAATTGGAAATTTACATTTTTCAGTTTTGTCAGACGTTTGTAATATTCTCACAATAAGCTAATTAGTTCAATTGGAGCATTTCTAGCATGTTTGGTTGAAATTGGAAATTAACATTTTTCAGTTTTGTCAGACAATTGCAATATTCTATCAATAAGCTAATTAGCTCAATTGGAGCATTTCTAGCATGTTTGGTTGAAATTGGAAATTTACATTTTTCACTTTTGTCAGACGTTTGTAATATTCTCACAATAAGCTAATTAGCTCAATTGGAGCATTTCTAGCATGTTTGATTGAAATTGGAATTTTAAATTTTTCATTTTTGTCAGACGTTTGTAATATTCTCACAATAAGCTAATTAGCTCAATTGGAGCATTTCTAGCATGTTTGGTTGAAATTGGAAATTTACATTTTTCAGTTTTGTCAGACGTTTGTAATATTCTCACAATAAGCTAATTAGCTCAATTGGAGCATTTCTAGCATGTTTGGTTGAAATTGGAAATTTACATTTTTCACTTTTGTCAGACAATTGCAATATTCTCACAATAAGCTAATTAGCTCAATTGGAGCCTTTCTAGCATGTTTGGTTGAAATTGGAAATTTCTATTTTTCAGTTTTGTCAGACGTTTGTAATATTCTCACAATAAGCTAATTAGCTCAATTGGAGCATTTCTAGCATGTTTGGTTGAAATCAGAAATTTACATTTTTTACTTTCGTCAGACGTTTGTAATATTCTCACAATAAGCTAATTAGCTCAATTGGAGCATTTCTAGCATGTTTGGTTGAAATTGGAAATTTACATTTTTCGCTTTTGTCAGACAATTGCAATATTCTCACAATAAGCTAATTAGCTCAATTGGAGCATTTCTAGCATGTTTGGTTGAAATTGGCAATTTACATTTTTCAGTTTTGTCAGACGTTTGTAATATTCTCACAATAAGCTAATTAGCTCAATTGGAGCATTTCTAGCATGTTTGGTTGAAATTGGAAATTTACATTTTTCACTTTTGTCAGACAATTGCAATATTCTCACAATAAGCTAATTAGCTCAATTGGAGCATTTCTAGCATGTTTGGTTGAAATTGGAAATTTACATTTTTCACTTTTGTCAAACAATTGCAATATTCTCACAATAAGCTAATTAGCTCAATTGGAGCATTTCTAGCATGTTTGGTTGAAATTGAAAATTTAAATTTTCAGTTTTGTCAGACGTTTGTAAAATTTTTACAGTAGGCTTATTTGCGCAATTGGAGCATTTCTAGCATGTTTGGTTGAAATTGGAATTTTAAATTTTTCACTTTTGTCAGACGTTTGTAATATTCTCACAATAAGCTAATTAGCTCAATTGGAGCATTTCTAGCATGTTTGTTTGAAATTGGAAATTTACATTTTTCAGTTTTGTCAGACGTTTGTAATATTCTCACAATAAGCTAATTAGCTCAATTGGAGCATTTCTAGCATGTTTGGTTGAAATTGGAAATTTACATTTTTCGCTTTTGTCAGACAATTGCAATATTCTCACAATAAGCTAATTAGCTCAATTGGAGCATTTCTAGCATGTTTGGTTGAAATTGGCAATTTACATTTTTCACTTTTGTCAGACAATTGCAATATTCTCACAAATTTTACAAACGTCTGACAAAACTGAAAAATGTAAATTTCCAATTTCAATCAAACATGCTAGAAATGCTCCAATTGAGCTACTTAGCTTATTGAGAGAATATTGCAATTGTCTGACAAAAGTGAAAAATGTAAACTTCCAATTTCAACCAAACATGCTAGAAATGTTCCAATTGAGCTAATTAGCTTATTGTGAGAATATTGTAATTGTCTGACAAAAGTGAAAAATGTAACCTTCCAATTTCAACCAAACATGCTAGAAATGCTCCAATTGAGCTAATTAGCTTATTGTGAGAATATTACAAACGTCTGACAAAACTGAAAAATGTAAATTTCCAATTTCAACTAAACATGCTAGAAATGCTCCAATTGAGCTAATTAGCTTATTGTGAGAATATTACAAACGTCTGACAAAACTGAAAAATGTAAATTTTCAATTTCAACCAAACATGCTAGAAATGCTCCAATTGAGCTAATTAGCTTATTGTGAGAATATTGCAATTGTTTGACAAAAGTGAAAAATGTAAATTTCCAATTTCAACCAAACATGCTAGAAATGCTCCAATTGAGCTAATTAGCTTATTGTGAGAATATTACAAACGTCTGACAAAACTGAAAAATGTAAATTTCCAATTTCAACCAAACATGCTAGAAATGCTCCAATTGAGCTAATTAGCTTGTTGTGAGAATATTGCAATTGTGTGACAAAAGCGAAAAATGTAAATTTCCAATTTCAACCAAACATGCTAGAAATGCTCCAATTGAGCTAATTAGCTTATTGTGAGAATATTACAAACGTCTGACAAAAGTGAAAAATTTAAAATTCCAATTTCAACCAAACATGCTAGAAATGCTCCAATTGCGCAAATAAGCCTACTGTAAAAATTTTACAAACGTCTGACAAAACTGAAAATTTAAATTTTCAATTTCAACCAAACATGCTAGAAATGCTCCAATTGAGCTAATTAGCTTATTGTGAGAATATTGCAATTGTCTGACAAAAGTGAAAAATGTAAATTTCCAATTTCAACCAAACATGCTAGAAATGTTCCAATTGAGCTAATTAGCTTATTGTGAGAATATTGCAATTGTCTGACAAAAGTGAAAAATGTAAATTTCCAATTTCAACCAAACTTGCTAGAAATGCTCCAATTGAGCTAATTAACTTATTGTGAGAATATTACAAACGGCTGACAAAACTGAAAAATGTAAATTTCCAATTTCAACCAAACATGCTAGAAATGCTCCAATTGAACTAATTAGCTTATTGTGAGAATATTACAAACGTCTGACAAAAGTGAAAAGTTTAAAATTCCAATTTCAATCAGACATGCTAGAAATGCTCCAATTGAGCTAATTAGCTTGTTGTGAGAATATTGCAATTGTATGACAAAAGCGAAAAATGTAAATTTCCAATTTCAACCAAACATGCTAGAAATGCTCCAATTGAGCTAATTAGCTTATTGTGAGAATATTACAAACGTCTGACAAAAGTGAAAAATGTAAATTTCCAATTTCAACCAAACATGCTAGAAATGCTCCAATTGAGCTAATTAGCTTATTGTGAGAATATTACAAACGTCTGACAAAAATGAAAAATTTAAATTGCCAATTTCAACCAAACATGCTAGAAATGCTCCAATTGAGCTAATTAGCTTATTGTGAGAATATTGCAATTGTCTGACAAAAGCGAAAAATGTAAATTTCCAATTTCAACCAAACATGCTAGAAATGCTCCAATTGAGCTAATTAGCTTATTGTGAGAATATTACAAACGTCTGACAAAACTGAAAAATGTAAATTTCCAATTTCAACCAAACATGCTAGAAATGCTCCAATTGAGCTAATTAGCTTATTGTGAGAATATTACAAACGTCTGACAAAAGTGAAAAATTTAAAATTCCAATTTCAATCAAACATGCTAGAAATGCTCCAATTGCGCAAATGAGCCTACTGTAAAAATTTTACAAACGTCTGACAAAACTGACAATTTAAATTTTCAATTTCAACCAAATGTGCTAGAATGCTCCAATTGAGCTAATTAGCTTATTGTGAGAATATTGCAATTGTTTGACAAAAGTGAAAAATGTAAATTTCCAATTTCAACCAAACATGCTAGAAATGCTCCAATTGAGCTAATTAGCTTATTGTGAGAATATTACAAACGTCTGACAAAAGTGAAAAATGTAAATTTCCAATTTCAACCAAACATGCTAGAAATGCTCCAATTGAGCTAATTAGCTTATTGTGAGAATATTGCAATTGTCTGACAAAACTGAAAAATGTAAATTTCCAATTTCAACCAAGCATGCTAGAAATGCTCCAATTGAGCTAATTAGCTTATTGTGAGAATATTACAAACGTCTGACAAAAGTGAAAAATGTAAAATTCCAATTTCAACCAAACATGCTAGAAATGCTCAAATTGCGCATATAAGCCTACTGTAAGAATTTTACAAACGTCTGACAAAACTGAAAAATTTAAATTTCCAATTTCAACCAAACATGCTAGAAATGCTCCAATTGAGCTAATTAGCTTATTGTGAGAATATTACAAACGTCTGACAAAACTGAAAAATGTAAATTTCCAATTTCAACCAAACATGCTAGAAATGCTCCAATTGAGCTAATTAGCTTATTGTGAGAATATTACAAACGTCTGACAAAAGTGAAAAATTTAAAATTCCAATTTCAATCAAACATGCTAGAAATGCTCCAATTGCGCAAATAAGCCTACTGTAAAAATTTTACAAACGTCTGACAAAACTGAAAATTTAAATTTTCAATTTCAACCAAACATGCTAGAAATGCTCCAATTGAGCTAATTAGCTTATTGTGAGAATATTGCAATTGTTTGACAAAAGTGAAAAATGTAAATTTCCAATTTCAACCAAACATGCTAGAAATGCTCCAATTGAGCTAATTAGCTTATTGTGAGAATATTACAAACGTCTGACGAAAGTAAAAAATGTAAATTTCTGATTTCAACCAAACATGCTAGAAATGCTCCAATTGAGCTAATTAGCTTATTGTGAGAATATTACAAACGTCTGACAAAACTGAAAAATGTAAATTTCAACCAAACATGCTAGAAATGCTCCAATTGAGCTAATTAGCTTATTGTGAGAATATTGCAATTGTCTGACAAAAGTGAAAAATGTAAATTTCCAATTTCAACCAAACATGCTAGAAATGCTCCAATTGAGCTAATTAGCTTATTGTGAGAATATTACAAACGTCTGACAAAACTGAAAAATGTAAATTTCCAATTTCAACCAAACATGCTAGAAATGCTCCAATTGAGCTAATTAGCTTATTGTGAGAATATTACAAACGTCTGACAAAAGTGAAAAATTTAAAATTCCAATTTCAATCAAACATGCTAGAAATGCTCCAATTGCGCAAATAAGCCTACTGTAAAAATTTTACAAACGTCTGACAAAACTGACAATTTAAATTTTCAATTTCAACCAAATGTGCTAGAAATGCTCCAATTGAGCTAATTAGCTTATTGTGAGAACATTGCAATTGTTTGACAAAAGTGAAAAATGTAAATTTCCAATTTCAACCAAACATGCTAGAAATGCTCCAATTGAGCTAATTAGCTTATTGTGAGAATATTACAAACGTCTGACAAAAGTGAAAGATGTAAATTTCCAATTTCAACCAAACATGCTAGAAATGCTCCAATTGAGCTAATTAGCTTATTGTGAGAATATTGCAATTGTCTGACAAAACTGAAAAATGTAAATTTCCAATTTCAACCAAGCATGCTAGAAATGCTCCAATTGAGCTAATTAGCTTATTGTGAGAATATTACAAACGTCTGACAAAAGTGAAAAATGTAAATTTCCAATTTCAACCAGACATGCTAGAAATGCTCAAATTGCGCATATACGCCTACTGTAAGAATTTTACAAACGTCTGACAAAACTGAAAAATTTAAATTTCTAATTTCAACCAAACATGCTAGAAATGCTCCAATTGAGCTAATTAGCTTATTGTGAGAATATTACAAACGTCTGACAAAACTGAAAAATGTAAATTTCCAATTTCAACCAAACATGCTAGAAATGCTCCAATTGAGCTAATTAGCTTATTGTGAGAATATTACAAACGTCTGACAAAAGTGAAAAATTTAAAATTCCAATTTCAATCAAACATGCTAGAAATGCTCCAATTGCGCAAATAAGCCTACTGTAAAAATTTTACAAACGTCTGACAAAACTGAAAATTTAAATTTCCAATTTCAACCAAACATGCTAGAAATGCTCCAATTGAGCTAATTAGCTTATTGGGAGAATATTGCAATTGTCTGACAAAAGTGAAAAATGTAAATTTCCAATTTCAACCAAACATGCTAGAAATGCTCCAATTGAGCTAATTAGCTTATTGTGAGAATATTGCAATTGTCTGACAAAAGTGAAAAATGTAAATTTCCAATTTCAACCAAACATGCTAGAAATGCTCCAATTGAGCTAATTAGCTTATTGTGAGAATATTGCAATTGTCTGACAAAACTGAAAAATGTAAATTTCCAATTTCAACCAAACATGCTAGAAATGCTCCAATTGAGCTAATTAGCTTATTGTGAGAATATTACAAACGTCTGACAAAACTGAAAAATGTAAATTTCCAATTTCAACCAAACATGCTAGAAATGCTCCAATTGAGCTAATTAGCTTATTGTGAGAATATTGCAATTGTCTGACAAAAGTGAAAAATGTAAAATTCCAATTTCAACCAAACATGCTAGAAATGCTCCAATTGAGCTAATTAGCTTATTGTGAGAATATTGCAATTGTTTGACAAAAGTGAAAAATGTAAATTTCCAATTTCAACCAAACATGCTAGAAATGCTCCAATTGAGCTAATTAGCTTATTGTGAGAATATTGCAATTGTCTGACAAAAGTGAAAAATGTAAATTTCCAATTTCAACCAAACATGCTAGAAATGCTCCAATTGAGCTAATTAGCTTATTGTGAGAATATTGCAATTGTCTGACAAAACTGAAAAATGTAAATTTCCAATTTCAACCAAACATGCTAGAAATGCTCCAATTGAGCTAATTAGCTTATTGTGAGAATATTACAAACGTCTGACAAAACTGAAAAATGTAAATTTCCAATTTCAACCAAACATGCTAGAAATGCTCCAATTGAGCTAATTAGCTTATTGTGAGAATATTGCAATTGTCTGACAAAAGTGAAAAATGTAAAATTCCAATTTCAACCAAACATGCTAGAAATGCTCCAATTGAGCTAATTAGCTTATTGTGAGAATATTACAAACGTCTGACCAAACTGAAAATTGTAAATTTCCAATTTCAACAAAACATGCTAGAAATGCTCCAATTGAGCTAATTAGCTTATTGTGAGAATATTACAAACGTCTGACAAAACTGAAAAATGTAAATTTCCAATTTCAACCAAACATGCTAGAAATGTTCCAATTGAGCTAATTAGCTTATTGTGAGAATATTACAAACGTCTGACAAAAGTGAAAAATGTAAATTTCCAATTTCAACCAAACATGCTAGAAATGCTCCAATTGAGCTAATTAGCTTATTGTGAGAATATTGCAATTGTCTGACAAAAGTGAAAAATGTAAATGTCCAATTTCAACCAAACATGCTAGAAATGCTCCAATTGAGCTAATTAGCTTATTGTGAGAATATTACAAACGTCTGACAAAACTGAAAAATGTAAATTTCCAATTTCAACCAAACATGCTAGAAATGCTCCATTTGAGCTAATTAGCTTTTTGTGAAAATATTACAAACGTCTGACAAAACTGATAAATGTAAATTTCCAATTTCAACCAAACATGCTAGAAATGCTCCAATTGAGCTAATTAGCTTATTGTGAGAATATTGCAATTGTCTGACAAAAGTGAAAAATGTAAAATTCCAATTTCAACCAAACATGCTAGAAATGCTCCAATTGAGCTAATTAGCTTATTGTGAGAATATTACAAACGTCTGACCAAACTGAAAAATGTAAATTTCCAATTTCAACAAAACATGCTAGAAATGCTCCAATTGAGCTAATTAGCTTATTGTGAGAATATTACAAACGTCTGACAAAACTGAAAAATGTAAATTTCCAATTTCAACCAAACATGCTAGAAATGCTCCAATTGAGCTAATTAGCTTATTGTGAGAATATTACAAACGTCTGACAAAAGTGAAAAATGTAAATTTCCAATTTCAACCAAACATGCTAGAAATGCTCCAATTGAGCTAATTAGCTTATTGTGAGAATATTGCAATTGTCTGACAAAAGTGAAAAATGTAAATTTCCAATTTCAACCAAACATGCTAGAAATGCTCCAATTGAGCTAATTAGCTTATTGTGAGAATATTACAAACGTCTGACAAAACTGAAAAATGTAAATTTCCAATTTCAACCAAACATGCTAGAAATGTTCTAATTGAGCTAATTAGCTTATTGTGAGAATATTACAAACGTCTGACAAAAGTGAAAAATGTAATTTTCCAATTTCAACCAAACATGCTAGAAATGCTCCAATTGAGCTAATTAGCTTATTGTGAGAATATTACAAACGTCTGACAAAAGTGAAAAATCTAAATTTCCAATTTCAACCAAACATGCTAGAAATGCTCCAATTGAGCTAATTAGCTTATTGTGAGAATATTGCAATTGTCTGACAAAAGTGAAAAATGTAAATTTCCAATTTCAACCAAACATGCTAGAAATGCTCCAATTGAGCTAATTAGCTTATTGAGAGAATATTGCAATTGTCTGACAAAAGTGAAAAATGTAAATTTCCAATTTCAACCAAACATGCTAGAAATGCTCCAATTGAGCTAATTAGCTTATTGTGAGAATATTACAAACGTCTGACAAAACTGAAAAATGTAAATTTCCAATTTCAACCAAACATGCTAGAAATGCTCCAATTGAGCTAATTAGCTTATTGTGAGAATATTACAAACGTCTGACAAAACTGAAAAATGTAAATTTCCAATTTCAACCAAACATGCTAGAAATGCTCCAATTGAGCTAATTAGCTTATTGTGAGAATATTACAAACGTCTGACAAAACTGAAAAATGTAAATTTCCAATTTCAACTAAACATGCTAGAAATGCTCCAATTGAGCTAATTAGCTTATTGTGAGAATATTGCAATTGTCTGACAAAAGTGAAAAATGTAAATTTCCAATTTCAACCAAACATGCTAGAAATGCTCCAATTGAGCTAATATGCTTATTGTGAGAATATTGCAATTGTCTGACAAAAGTGAAAAATGTAAAGTTCCAATTTCAACCAAACATGCTAGAAATGCTCCAATTGAGCTGAATATTACAAACGTCTGACAAAACTGAAAAATGTAACTTTCCAATTTCAACCAAACATGCTAGAAATGCTCCAATTGAGCTAATTAGCTTATTGTGAGAATATTGCAATTGTCTGACAAAAGTGAAAAATGTAAATTTCCAATTTCAACCAAACATGCTAGAAATGTTCCAATTGAGCTAATTAGCTTATTGTGAGAATATTGCAATTGTCTGACAAAAGTGAAAAATGTAAATTTCCAATTTCAACCAAACATGCTAGAAATTCTCCAATTGAGCTAATTAGCTTATTGTGAGAATATTACAAACGTCTGACAAAACTGAAAAATGTAAATTGCCAATTTCAACCAAACATGCTAGAAATGCTCCAATTGAGCTAATTAGCTTATTGTGAGAATATTGCAATTGTCTGACAAAAGTGAAAAATGTAAATTTCCAATTTCAACCAAACATGCTAGAAATGTTCCAATTGAGCTAATTAGCTTATTGTGAGAATATTGCAATTGTCTGACAAAAGTGAAAAATGTAAATTTCCAATTTCAACCAAACATGCTAGAAATTCTCCAATTGAGCTAATTAGCTTATTGTGAGAATATTACAAACGTCTGACAAAACTGAAAAATGTAAATTGCCAATTTCAACCAAACATGCTAGAAATGCTCCAATTGAGCTAATTAGCTTATTGTGAAAATATTACAAACGTCTGACAAAAGTGAAAAATTTAAAATTCCAATTTCAATCAAACATGCTAGAAATGCTCCAATTGCGCAAATAAGCCTACTGTAAGAATTTTACAAACGTCTGACAAAACTGAAAATTTAAATTTTGAATTTCAACCAAACATGCTAGAAATGCTCCAATTGAGCTAATTAGCTTATTGTGAGAATATTGCAATTGTTTGACAAAAGTGAAAAATGTAAATTTCCAATTTCAACCAAACATGCTAGAAATGCTCCAATTGAGCTAATTAGCTTATTGTGAGAATATTGCAATTGTCTGACAAAACTGAAAAATGTAAATTTCCAATTTCAACCAAACATGCTAGAAATGCTCCAATTGAGCTAATTAGCTTATTGTGAGAATATTACAAACGTCTGACAAAACTGAAAAATGTAAATTTCCAATTTCAACCAAACATGCTAGAAATGCTCCAATTGAGCTAATTAGCTTATTGTGAGAATATTGCAATTGTCTGACAAAAGTGAAAAATGTAAAATTCCAATTTCAACCAATCATGCTAGAAATGCTCCAATTGAGCTAATTAGCTTATTGTGAGAATATTACAAACGTCTGACCAAACTGAAAATTGTAAATTTCCAATTTCAACAAAACATGCTAGAAATGCTCCAATTGAGCTAATTAGCTTATTGTGAGAATATTACAAACGTCTGACAAAACTGAAAAATGTAAATTTCCAATTTCAACCAAACATGCTAGAAATGTTCCAATTGAGCTAATTAGCTTATTGTGAGAATATTACAAACGTCTGACAAAAGTGAAAAATGTAAATTTCCATTTTCAACCAAACATGCTAGAAATGCTCCAATTGAGCTAATTAGCTTATTGTGAGAATATTGCAATTGTCTGACAAAAGTGAAAAATGTAAATGTCAAATTTCAACCAAACATGCTAGAAATGCTCCAATTGAGCTAATTAGCTTATTGTGAGAATATTACAAACGTCTGACAAAACTGAAAAATGTAAATTTCCAATTTCAACCAAACATGCTAGAAATGTTCCAATTGAGCTAATTAGCTTATTGTGAGAATATTACAAACGTCTGACAAAAGTGAAAAATGTAATTTTCCAATTTCAACCAAACATGCTAGAAATGCTCCAATTGAGCTAATTAGCTTATTGTGAGAATATTGCAATTGTCTGACAAAAGTGAAAAATGTAAATTTCCATTTTCAACCAAACATGCTAGAAATGCTCCAATTGAGCTAATTAGCTTATTGTGAGAATATTGCAATTGTCTGACAAAAGTGAAAAATGTAAATTTCCAATTTCAACCAAACATGCTAGAAATGCTCCAATTGAGCTAATTAGCTTATTGTGAGAATATTACAAACGTCTGACAAAAGTGAAAAATGTAAATTTCCAATTTCAACCAAACATGCTAGAAATGCTCCATTTGAGCTAATTAGCTTTTTGTGAAAATATTACAAACGTCTGACAAAACTGATAAATGTAAATTTCCAATTTCAACCAAACATGCTAGAAATGCTCCAATTGAGCTAATTAGCTTATTGTGAGAATATTGCAATTGTCTGACAAAAGTGAAAAATGTAAAATTCCAATTTCAACCAAACATGCTAGAAATGCTCCAATTGAGCTAATTAGCTTATTGTGAGAATATTACAAACGTCTGACCAAACTGAAAAATGTAAATTTCCAATTTCAACAAAACATGCTAGAAATGCTCCAATTGAGCTAATTAGCTTATTGTGAGAATATTACAAACGTCTGACAAAACTGAAAAATGTAAATTTCCAATTTCAACCAAACATGCTAGAAATGTTCCAATTGAGCTAATTAGCTTATTGTGAGAATATTACAAACGTCTGACAAAAGTGAAAAATGTAAATTTCCAATTTCAACCAAACATGCTAGAAATGCTCCAATTGAGCTAATTAGCTTATTGTGAGAATATTGCAATTGTCTGACAAAAGTGAAAAATGTAAATTTCCAATTTCAACCAAACATGCTAGAAATGCTCCAATTGAGCTAATTAGCTTATTGTGAGAATATTACAAACGTCTGACAAAACTGAAAAATGTAAATTTCCAATTTCAACCAAACATGCTAGAAATGTTCCAATTGAGCTAATTAGCTTATTGTGAGAATATTACAAACGTCTGACAAAAGTGAAAAATGTAATTTTCCAATTTCAACCAAACATGCTAGAAATGCTCCAATTGAGCTAATTAGCTTATTGTGAGAATATTGCAATTGTCTGACAAAAGTGAAAAATGTAAATTTCCAATTTCAACCAAACATGCTAGAAATGCTCCAATTGAGCTAATTACCTTATTGTGAGAATATTGCAATTGTCTGACAAAAGTGAAAAATGTAAATTTCCAATTTCAACCAAACATGCTAGAAATGCTCCAATTGAGCTAATTAGCTTATTGTGAGAATATTACAAACGTCTGACAAAACTGAAAAATGTAAATTTCCAATTTCAACCAAACATGCTAGAAATGCTCCAATTGAGCTAATTAGCTTATTGTGAGAATATTACAAACGTCTGACAAAACTGAAAAATGTAAATTTCCAATTTCAACCAAACATGCTAGAAATGCTCCAATTGAGCTAATTAGCTTATTGTGAGAATATTGCAATTGTCTGACAAAAGTGAAAAATGTAAATTTCCAATTTCAACCAAACATGCTAGAAATGCTCCAATTGAGCTAATTAGCTTATTGTGAGAATATTGCAATTGTCTGACAAAAGTGAAAAATGTAAAGTTCCAATTTCAACCAAACATGCTAGAAATGCTCCAATTGAGCTGAATATTACAAACGTCTGACAAAACTGAAAAATGTAACTTTCCAATTTCAACCAAACATGCTAGAAATGCTCCAATTGAGCTAATTAGCTTATTGTGAAAATATTACAAACGTCTGACAAAAGTGAAAAATTTAAAATTCCAATTTCAATCAAACATGCTAGAAATGCTCCAATTGCGCAAATAAGCCTACTGTAAGAATTTTACAAACGTCTGACAAAACTGAAAATTTAAATTTTGAATTTCAACCAAACATGCTAGAAATGCTCCAATTGAGCTAATTAGCTTATTGTGAGAATATTGCAATTGTTTGACAAAAGTGAAAAATGTAAATTTCCAATTTCAACCAAACATGCTAGAAATGCTCCAATTGAGCTAATTAGCTTATTGTGAGAATATTGCAATTGTCTGACAAAACTGAAAAATGTAAATTTCCAATTTCAACCAAACATGCTAGAAATGCTCCAATTGAGCTAATTAGCTTATTGTGAGAATATTACAAACGTCTGACAAAACTGAAAAATGTAAATTTCCAATTTCAACCAAACATGCTAGAAATGCTCCAATTGAGCTAATTAGCTTATTGTGAGAATATTGCAATTGTCTGACAAAAGTGAAAAATGTAAAATTCCAATTTCAACCAATCATGCTAGAAATGCTCCAATTGAGCTAATTAGCTTATTGTGAGAATATTACAAACGTCTGACCAAACTGAAAATTGTAAATTTCCAATTTCAACAAAACATGCTAGAAATGCTCCAATTGAGCTAATTAGCTTATTGTGAGAATATTACAAACGTCTGACAAAACTGAAAAATGTAAATTTCCAATTTCAACCAAACATGCTAGAAATGTTCCAATTGAGCTAATTAGCTTATTGTGAGAATATTACAAACGTCTGACAAAAGTGAAAAATGTAAATTTCCATTTTCAACCAAACATGCTAGAAATGCTCCAATTGAGCTAATTAGCTTATTGTGAGAATATTGCAATTGTCTGACAAAAGTGAAAAATGTAAATGTCAAATTTCAACCAAACATGCTAGAAATGCTCCAATTGAGCTAATTAGCTTATTGTGAGAATATTACAAACGTCTGACAAAACTGAAAAATGTAAATTTCCAATTTCAACCAAACATGCTAGAAATGTTCCAATTGAGCTAATTAGCTTATTGTGAGAATATTACAAACGTCTGACAAAAGTGAAAAATGTAATTTTCCAATTTCAACCAAACATGCTAGAAATGCTCCAATTGAGCTAATTAGCTTATTGTGAGAATATTGCAATTGTCTGACAAAAGTGAAAAATGTAAATTTCCATTTTCAACCAAACATGCTAGAAATGCTCCAATTGAGCTAATTAGCTTATTGTGAGAATATTGCAATTGTCTGACAAAAGTGAAAAATGTAAATTTCCAATTTCAACCAAACATGCTAGAAATGCTCCAATTGAGCTAATTAGCTTATTGTGAGAATATTACAAACGTCTGACAAAAGTGAAAAATGTAAATTTCCAATTTCAACCAAACATGCTAGAAATGCTCCATTTGAGCTAATTAGCTTTTTGTGAAAATATTACAAACGTCTGACAAAACTGATAAATGTAAATTTCCAATTTCAACCAAACATGCTAGAAATGCTCCAATTGAGCTAATTAGCTTATTGTGAGAATATTGCAATTGTCTGACAAAAGTGAAAAATGTAAAATTCCAATTTCAACCAAACATGCTAGAAATGCTCCAATTGAGCTAATTAGCTTATTGTGAGAATATTACAAACGTCTGACCAAACTGAAAAATGTAAATTTCCAATTTCAACAAAACATGCTAGAAATGCTCCAATTGAGCTAATTAGCTTATTGTGAGAATATTACAAACGTCTGACAAAACTGAAAAATGTAAATTTCCAATTTCAACCAAACATGCTAGAAATGTTCCAATTGAGCTAATTAGCTTATTGTGAGAATATTACAAACGTCTGACAAAAGTGAAAAATGTAAATTTCCAATTTCAACCAAACATGCTAGAAATGCTCCAATTGAGCTAATTAGCTTATTGTGAGAATATTGCAATTGTCTGACAAAAGTGAAAAATGTAAATTTCCAATTTCAACCAAACATGCTAGAAATGCTCCAATTGAGCTAATTAGCTTATTGTGAGAATATTACAAACGTCTGACAAAACTGAAAAATGTAAATTTCCAATTTCAACCAAACATGCTAGAAATGTTCCAATTGAGCTAATTAGCTTATTGTGAGAATATTACAAACGTCTGACAAAAGTGAAAAATGTAATTTTCCAATTTCAACCAAACATGCTAGAAATGCTCCAATTGAGCTAATTAGCTTATTGTGAGAATATTGCAATTGTCTGACAAAAGTGAAAAATGTAAATTTCCAATTTCAACCAAACATGCTAGAAATGCTCCAATTGAGCTAATTACCTTATTGTGAGAATATTGCAATTGTCTGACAAAAGTGAAAAATGTAAATTTCCAATTTCAACCAAACATGCTAGAAATGCTCCAATTGAGCTAATTAGCTTATTGTGAGAATATTACAAACGTCTGACAAAACTGAAAAATGTAAATTTCCAATTTCAACCAAACATGCTAGAAATGCTCCAATTGAGCTAATTAGCTTATTGTGAGAATATTACAAACGTCTGACAAAACTGAAAAATGTAAATTTCCAATTTCAACCAAACATGCTAGAAATGCTCCAATTGAGCTAATTAGCTTATTGTGAGAATATTGCAATTGTCTGACAAAAGTGAAAAATGTAAATTTCCAATTTCAACCAAACATGCTAGAAATGCTCCAATTGAGCTAATTAGCTTATTGTGAGAATATTGCAATTGTCTGACAAAAGTGAAAAATGTAAAGTTCCAATTTCAACCAAACATGCTAGAAATGCTCCAATTGAGCTGAATATTACAAACGTCTGACAAAACTGAAAAATGTAACTTTCCAATTTCAACCAAACATGCTAGAAATGCTCCAATTGAGCTAATTAGCTTATTGTGAGAATATTGCAATTGTCTGACAAAAGTGAAAAATGTAAATTTCCAATTTCAACCAAACATGCTAGAAATGCTCCAATTGAGCTAATTAGCTTATTGTGAGAATATTACAAACGTCTGACAAAAGTGAAAAATGTAAATTTCCAATTTCAACCAAACATGCTAGAAATGCTCAAATTGCGCAAATAAGCCTATTGTAAGAATTTTACAAACGTCTGACAAAACTGAAAAATGTAAATTTCCAATTTCAACCAAACATGCTAGAAATGCTCCAATTGAGCTAATTAACTTATTGATAGAATATTGCAATTGTCTGACAAAAGTGAAAAATGTAAATTTCCAATTTCAACCAAACATGCTAGAAATGCTCCAATTGAGCTAATTAGCTTATTGTGAGAATATTACAAACGTCTGACAAAAGTGAAAAATGTAAATTTCCAATTTCAACCAAACATGCTAGAAATGCTCAAATTGCGCAAATAAGCCTACTGTAAGAGTTTTACAAACGTCTGACAAAACTGAAAAATGTAAATTTCCAATTTCAACCAAACATGCTAGAAATGCTCCAATTGAGCTAATTAGCTTATTGTGAAAATATTACAAACGTCTGCCAAAAGTGAAAAATGTAAATTTCCAATTTCAACCAAACATGCTAGAAATGCTCAAATTGCGCAAATAAGCTTACTGTAAGAATTTTACAAACGTCTGACAAAACTGAAAAATGTAAATTTCCAATTTCAACCAAACATGCTAGAAATGCTCCAATTGAGCTAATTAGCTTATTGAGAGAATATTGCAATTGTCTGACAAAAGTGAAAAATTTAAATTTCCAATTTAAACCAAACATGCTAGAAATGCTCCAATTGAGCTAATTAGCTTATTGTGAGAATATTACAAACGTCTGACAAAACTGAAAAATGTAAATTTCCAACTTCAACCAAACATGCTAGAAATGCTCAAATTGCGCAAATAAGCCTATTGTAAGAATTTTACAAACGTCTGACAAGACTGAAAAATGTAAATTTCCAATTTCAACCAAACATGCTAGAAATGCTCCAATTGATCTAATTAGCTTATTGAGAGAATATTGCAATTGTCTGACAAAAGTGAAAAATGTAAATTTCCAATTTCAACCAAACATGCTAGAAATGCTCCAATTGAGCTAATTAGCTTATTGTGAGAATATTACAAACGTCTGACAAAACTGAAAAATGTAAATTTCCAATTTCAACCAAACATGCTAGAAATGCTCCAATTGAGCTAATTAGCTTATTGAGAGAATATTGCAATTGTCTGACAAAAGTGAAAAATGTAAATTTCCAATTTCAACCAAACATGCCAGAAATGCTCCAATTGAGCTAATTAGCTTATTGTGAGAATATTACAAACGTCTGACAAAAGTGAAAAATGTAAATTTCCAATTTCAACCAAACATGCTAGAAATGCTCAAATTGCGCAAATAAGCCTATTTTAAGAATTTTACAAACGTCTGACAAAACTGAAAAATGTAAATTTCCAATTTCAACCAAACATGCTAGAAATGCTCCAATTGAGCTAATTAGCTTATTGAGAGAATATTGCAATTGTCTGACAAAAGTGAAAAATGTAAATTTCCAATTTAAACCAAACATGCTAGAAATGCTCCAATTGAGCTAATTAGCTTATTGTGAGAATATTACAAACGTCTGACAAAAGTGAAAAATGTAAATTTCCAATTTCAACCAAACATGCTAGAAATGCTCCAATTGAGCTAATTAGCTTATTGAGAGAATATTGCAATTGTCTGACAAAAGTGAAAAATGTAAATTTCCAATTTCAACCAAACTTGCCAGAAATGCTCCAATTGAGCTAATTAGCTTATTGTGAGAATATTACAAACGTCTGACAAAAGTGAAAAATGTAAATTTCCAATTTCAACCAAACATGCTAGAAATGCTCAAATTGCGCAAATAAGCCTATTTTAAGAATTTTACAAACGTCTGACAAAACTGAAAAATGTAAATTTCCAATTTCAACCAAACATGCTAGAAATGCTCCAATTGAGCTAATTAGCTTATTGAGAGAATATTACAAACGTCTGACAAAAGTGAAAAATGTAAATTTCCAATTTAAACCAAACATGCTAGAAATGCTCCAATTGAGCTAATTAGCTTATTGTGAGAATATTACAAACGTCTGACAAAACTGAAAAATGTAAATTTCCAATTTCAACCAAACATGCTAGAAATGCTCCAATTGCGGAAATAAGCTTACTGTAAGAATTTTACAAACGTCTGACAAAAGTGAAAAATGTAAATTTCAAATTTTAACCAAACATGCTAGAAATGTTCCAATTGAGCTAATTAGCTTATTGTGAGAATATTACAAACGTCTGACAAAAGTGAAAAATGTAATTTTCCAATTTCAACCAAACATGCTAGAAATGCTCCAATTGAGCTAATTAGCTTATTGTGAGAATATTACAAACGTCTGACAAAAGTGAAAAATGTAAATTTCCAATTTCAACCAAACATGCTAGAAATGCTCCAATTGAGCTAATTAGCTTATTGTGAGAATATTGCAATTGTCTGACAAAAGTGAAAAATGTAAATTTCCAATTTCAACCAAACATGCTAGAAATGCTCCAATTGAGCTAATTAGCTTATTGTGAGAATATTGCAATTGTCTGACAAAAGTGAAAAATGTAAATTTCCAATTTCAACCAAACATGCTAGAAATGCTCCAATTGAGCTAATTAGCTTATTGTGAGAATATTACAAACGTCTGACAAAACTGAAAAATGTAAATTTCCAATTTCAACCAAACATGCTAGAAATGCTCCAATTGAGCTAATTAGCTTATTGTGAGAATATTGCAATTGTCTGACAAAAGTGAAAAATGTAAAATTCCAATTTCAACCAAACATGCTAGAAATGCTCCAATTGAGCTAATTAGCTTATTGTGAGAATATTACAAACGTCTGACCAAACTGAAAATTGTAAATTTCCAATTTCAACAAAACATGCTAGAAATGCTCCAATTGAGCTAATTAGCTTATTGTGAGAATATTACAAACGTCTGACAAAACTGAAAAATGTAAATTTCCAATTTCAACCAAACATGCTAGAAATGTTCCAATTGAGCTAATTAGCTTATTGTGAGAATATTACAAACGTCTGACAAAAGTGAAAAATGTAAATTTCCATTTTCAACCAAACATGCTAGAAATGCTCCAATTGAGCTAATTAGCTTATTGTGAGAATATTGCAATTGTCTGACAAAAGTGAAAAATGTAAATGTCAAATTTCAACCAAACATGCTAGAAATGCTCCAATTGAGCTAATTAGCTTATTGTGAGAATATTACAAACGTCTGACAAAACTGAAAAATGTAAATTTCCAATTTCAACCAAACATGCTAGAAATGTTCCAATTGAGCTAATTAGCTTATTGTGAGAATATTACAAACGTCTGACAAAAGTGAAAAATGTAATTTTCCAATTTCAACCAAACATGCTAGAAATGCTCCAATTGAGCTAATTAGCTTATTGTGAGAATATTGCAATTGTCTGACAAAAGTGAAAAATGTAAATTTCCATTTTCAACCAAACATGCTAGAAATGCTCCAATTGAGCTAATTATCTTATTGTGAGAATATTGCAATTGTCTGACAAAAGTGAAAAATGTAAATTTCCAATTTCAACCAAACATGCTAGAAATGCTCCAATTGAGCTAATTAGCTTATTGTGAGAATATTACAAACGTCTGACAAAAGTGAAAAATGTAAATTTCCAATTTCAACCAAACATGCTAGAAATGCTCCATTTGAGCTAATTAGCTTTTTGTGAAAATATTACAAACGTCTGACAAAACTGATAAATGTAAATTTCCAATTTCAACCAAACATGCTAGAAATGCTCCAATTGAGCTAATTAGCTTATTGTGAGAATATTGCAATTGTCTGACAAAAGTGAAAAATGTAAAATTCCAATTTCAACCAAACATGCTAGAAATGCTCCAATTGAGCTAATTAGCTTATTGTGAGAATATTACAAACGTCTGACCAAACTGAAAAATGTAAATTTCCAATTTCAACAAAACATGCTAGAAATGCTCCAATTGAGCTAATTAGCTTATTGTGAGAATATTACAAACGTCTGACAAAACTGAAAAATGTAAATTTCCAATTTCAACCAAACATGCTAGAAATGTTCCAATTGAGCTAATTAGCTTATTGTGAGAATATTACAAACGTCTGACAAAAGTGAAAAATGTAAATTTCCAATTTCAACCAAACATGCTAGAAATGCTCCAATTGAGCTAATTAGCTTATTGTGAGAATATTGCAATTGTCTGACAAAAGTGAAAAATGTAAATTTCCAATTTCAACCAAACATGCTAGAAATGCTCCAATTGAGCTAATTAGCTTATTGTGAGAATATTACAAACGTCTGACAAAACTGAAAAATGTAAATTTCCAATTTCAACCAAACATGCTAGAAATGTTCCAATTGAGCTAATTAGCTTATTGTGAGAATATTACAAACGTCTGACAAAAGTGAAAAATGTAATTTTCCAATTTCAACCAAACATGCTAGAAATGCTCCAATTGAGCTAATTAGCTTATTGTGAGAATATTACAAACGTCTGACAAAAGTGAAAAATGTAAATTTCCAATTTCAACCAAACATGCTAGAAATGCTCCAATTGAGCTAATTAGCTTATTGTGAGAATATTGCAATTGTCTGACAAAAGTGAAAAATGTAAATTTCCAATTTCAACCAAACATGCTAGAAATGCTCCAATTGAGCTAATTAGCTTATTGTGAGAATATTGCAATTGTCTGACAAAAGTGAAAAATGTAAATTTCCAATTTCAACCAAACATGCTAGAAATGCTCCAATTGAGCTAATTAGCTTATTGTGAGAATATTACAAACGTCTGACAAAACTGAAAAATGTAAATTTCCAATTTCAACCAAACATGCTAGAAATGCTCCAATTGAGCTAATTAGCTTATTGTGAGAATATTACAAACGTCTGACAAAACTGAAAAATGTAAATTTCCAATTTCAACCAAACATGCTAGAAATGCTCCAATTGAGCTAATTAGCTTATTGTGAGAATATTGCAATTGTCTGACAAAAGTGAAAAATGTAAATTTCCAATTTCAACCAAACATGCTAGAAATGCTCCAATTGAGCTAATTAGCTTATTGTGAGAATATTGCAATTGTCTGACAAAAGTGAAAAATGTAAAGTTCCAATTTCAACCAAACATGCTAGAAATGCTCCAATTGAGCTGAATATTACAAACGTCTGACAAAACTGAAAAATGTAACTTTCCAATTTCAACCAAACATGCTAGAAATGCTCCAATTGAGCTAATTAGCTTATTGTGAGAATATTGCAATTGTCTGACAAAAGTGAAAAATGTAAATTTCCAATTTCAACCAAACATGCTAGAAATGCTCCAATTGAGCTAATTAGCTTATTGTGAGAATATTACAAACGTCTGACAAAAGTGAAAAATGTAAATTTCCAATTTCAACCAAACATGCTAGAAATGCTCAAATTGCGCAAATAAGCCTATTGTAAGAATTTTACAAACGTCTGACAAAACTGAAAAATGTAAATTTCCAATTTCAACCAAACATGCTAGAAATGCTCCAATTGAGCTAATTAACTTATTGATAGAATATTGCAATTGTCGGACAAAAGTGAAAAATGTAAATTTCCAATTTCAACCAAACATGCTAGAAATGCTCCAATTGAGCTAATTAGCTTATTGTGAGAATATTACAAACGTCTGACAAAAGTGAAAAATGTAAATTTCCAATTTCAACCAAACATGCTAGAAATGCTCAAATTGCGCAAATAAGCCTACTGTAAGAGTTTTACAAACGTCTGACAAAACTGAAAAATGTAAATTTCCAATTTCAACCAAACATGCTAGAAATGCTCCAATTGAGCTAATTAGCTTATTGTGAAAATATTACAAACGTCTGCCAAAAGTGAAAAATGTAAATTTCCAATTTCAACCAAACATGCTAGAAATGCTCAAATTGCGCAAATAAGCTTACTGTAAGAATTTTACAAACGTCTGACAAAACTGAAAAATGTAAATTTCCAATTTCAACCAAACATGCTAGAAATGCTCCAATTGAGCTAATTAGCTTATTGAGAGAATATTGCAATTGTCTGACAAAAGTGAAAAATTTAAATTTCCAATTTAAACCAAACATGCTAGAAATGCTCCAATTGAGCTAATTAGCTTATTGTGAGAATATTACAAACGTCTGACAAAACTGAAAAATGTAAATTTCCAACTTCAACCAAACATGCTAGAAATGCTCAAATTGCGCAAATAAGCCTATTGTAAGAATTTTACAAACGTCTGACAAGACTGAAAAATGTAAATTTCCAATTTCAACCAAACATGCTAGAAATGCTCCAATTGATCTAATTAGCTTATTGAGAGAATATTGCAATTGTCTGACAAAAGTGAAAAATGTAAATTTCCAATTTCAACCAAACATGCTAGAAATGCTCCAATTGAGCTAATTAGCTTATTGTGAGAATATTACAAACGTCTGACAAAACTGAAAAATGTAAATTTCCAATTTCAACCAAACATGCTAGAAATGCTCCAATTGAGCTAATTAGCTTATTGAGAGAATATTGCAATTGTCTGACAAAAGTGAAAAATGTAAATTTCCAATTTCAACCAAACATGCCAGAAATGCTCCAATTGAGCTAATTAGCTTATTGTGAGAATATTACAAACGTCTGACAAAAGTGAAAAATGTAAATTTCCAATTTCAACCAAACATGCTAGAAATGCTCAAATTGCGCAAATAAGCCTATTTTAAGAATTTTACAAACGTCTGACAAAACTGAAAAATGTAAATTTCCAATTTCAACCAAACATGCTAGAAATGCTCCAATTGAGCTAATTAGCTTATTGAGAGAATATTGCAATTGTCTGACAAAAGTGAAAAATGTAAATTTCCAATTTAAACCAAACATGCTAGAAATGCTCCAATTGAGCTAATTAGCTTATTGTGAGAATATTACAAACGTCTGACAAAAGTGAAAAATGTAAATTTCCAATTTCAACCAAACATGCTAGAAATGCTCCAATTGAGCTAATTAGCTTATTGAGAGAATATTGCAATTGTCTGACAAAAGTGAAAAATGTAAATTTCCAATTTCAACCAAACTTGCCAGAAATGCTCCAATTGAGCTAATTAGCTTATTGTGAGAATATTACAAACGTCTGACAAAAGTGAAAAATGTAAATTTCCAATTTCAACCAAACATGCTAGAAATGCTCAAATTGCGCAAATAAGCCTATTTTAAGAATTTTACAAACGTCTGACAAAACTGAAAAATGTAAATTTCCAATTTCAACCAAACATGCTAGAAATGCTCCAATTGAGCTAATTAGCTTATTGAGAGAATATTACAAACGTCTGACAAAAGTGAAAAATGTAAATTTCCAATTTAAACCAAACATGCTAGAAATGCTCCAATTGAGCTAATTAGCTTATTGTGAGAATATTACAAACGTCTGACAAAACTGAAAAATGTAAATTTCCAATTTCAACCAAACATGCTAGAAATGCTCCAATTGCGGAAATAAGCTTACTGTAAGAATTTTACAAACGTCTGACAAAAGTGAAAAATGTAAATTTCAAATTTTAACCAAACATGCTAGAAATGTTCCAATTGAGCTAATTAGCTTATTGTGAGAATATTACAAACGTCTGACAAAAGTGAAAAATGTAATTTTCCAATTTCAACCAAACATGCTAGAAATGCTCCAATTGAGCTAATTAGCTTATTGTGAGAATATTACAAACGTCTGACAAAAGTGAAAAATGTAAATTTCCAATTTCAACCAAACATGCTAGAAATGCTCCAATTGAGCTAATTAGCTTATTGTGAGAATATTGCAATTGTCTGACAAAAGTGAAAAATGTAAATTTCCAATTTCAACCAAACATGCTAGAAATGCTCCAATTGAGCTAATTAGCTTATTGTGAGAATATTGCAATTGTCTGACAAAAGTGAAAAATGTAAATTTCCAATTTCAACCAAACATGCTAGAAATGCTCCAATTGAGCTAATTAGCTTATTGTGAGAATATTACAAACGTCTGACAAAACTGAAAAATGTAAATTTCCAATTTCAACCAAACATGCTAGAAATGCTCCAATTGAGCTAATTAGCTTATTGTGAGAATATTACAAACGTCTGACAAAACTGAAAAATGTAAATTTCCAATTTCAACCAAACATGCTAGAAATGCTCCAATTGAGCTAATTAGCTTATTGTGAGAATATTACAAACGTCTGACAAAACTGAAAAATGTAAATTTCCAATTTCAACTAAACATGCTAGAAATGCTCCAATTGAGCTAATTAGCTTATTGTGAGAATATTGCAATTGTCTGACAAAAGTGAAAAATGTAAATTTCCAATTTCAACCAAACATGCTAGAAATGCTCCAATTGAGCTAATTAGCTTATTGTGAGAATATTGCAATTGTCTGACAAAAGTGAAAAATGTAAAGTTCCAATTTCAACCAAACATGCTAGAAATGCTCAAATTGCGCAAATAAGCCTATTTTAAGAATTTTACAAACGTCTGACAAAACTGAAAAATGTAAATTTCCAATTTCAACCAAACATGCTAGAAATGCTCCAATTGAGCTAATTAGCTTATTGAGAGAATATTGCAATTGTCTGACAAAAGTGAAAAATGTAAATTTCCAATTTAAACCAAACATGCTAGAAATGCTCCAATTGAGCTAATTAGCTTATTGTGAGAATATTACAAACGTCTGACAAAAGTGAAAAATGTAAATTTCCAATTTCAACCAAACATGCTAGAAATGCTCCAATTGAGCTAATTAGCTTATTGAGAGAATATTGCAATTGTCTGACAAAAGTGAAAAATGTAAATTTCCAATTTCAACCAAACTTGCCAGAAATGCTCCAATTGAGCTAATTAGCTTATTGTGAGAATATTACAAACGTCTGACAAAAGTGAAAAATGTAAATTTCCAATTTCAACCAAACATGCTAGAAATGCTCAAATTGCGCAAATAAGCCTATTTTAAGAATTTTACAAACGTCTGACAAAACTGAAAAATGTAAATTTCCAATTTCAACCAAACATGCTAGAAATGCTCCAATTGAGCTAATTAGCTTATTGAGAGAATATTACAAACGTCTGACAAAAGTGAAAAATGTAAATTTCCAATTTAAACCAAACATGCTAGAAATGCTCCAATTGAGCTAATTAGCTTATTGTGAGAATATTACAAACGTCTGACAAAACTGAAAAATGTAAATTTCCAATTTCAACCAAACATGCTAGAAATGCTCCAATTGCGGAAATAAGCTTACTGTAAGAATTTTACAAACGTCTGACAAAAGTGAAAAATGTAAATTTCAAATTTTAACCAAACATGCTAGAAATGTTCCAATTGAGCTAATTAGCTTATTGTGAGAATATTACAAACGTCTGACAAAAGTGAAAAATGTAATTTTCCAATTTCAACCAAACATGCTAGAAATGCTCCAATTGAGCTAATTAGCTTATTGTGAGAATATTACAAACGTCTGACAAAAGTGAAAAATGTAAATTTCCAATTTCAACCAAACATGCTAGAAATGCTCCAATTGAGCTAATTAGCTTATTGTGAGAATATTGCAATTGTCTGACAAAAGTGAAAAATGTAAATTTCCAATTTCAACCAAACATGCTAGAAATGCTCCAATTGAGCTAATTAGCTTATTGTGAGAATATTGCAATTGTCTGACAAAAGTGAAAAATGTAAATTTCCAATTTCAACCAAACATGCTAGAAATGCTCCAATTGAGCTAATTAGCTTATTGTGAGAATATTACAAACGTCTGACAAAACTGAAAAATGTAAATTTCCAATTTCAACCAAACATGCTAGAAATGCTCCAATTGAGCTAATTAGCTTATTGTGAGAATATTACAAACGTCTGACAAAACTGAAAAATGTAAATTTCCAATTTCAACCAAACATGCTAGAAATGCTCCAATTGAGCTAATTAGCTTATTGTGAGAATATTACAAACGTCTGACAAAACTGAAAAATGTAAATTTCCAATTTCAACTAAACATGCTAGAAATGCTCCAATTGAGCTAATTAGCTTATTGTGAGAATATTGCAATTGTCTGACAAAAGTGAAAAATGTAAATTTCCAATTTCAACCAAACATGCTAGAAATGCTCCAATTGAGCTAATTAGCTTATTGTGAGAATATTGCAATTGTCTGACAAAAGTGAAAAATGTAAAGTTCCAATTTCAACCAAACATGCTAGAAATGCTCCAATTGAGCTAATTAGCTTATTGTGAGAATATTGCAATCGTCTGACAAAAGTGAAAAATGTAAATTTCCAATTTCAACCAAACATGCTAGAAATGCTCCAATTGAGCTAATTAGCTTATTGTGAGAATATTACAAACGTCTGACAAAAGTGAAAAATGTAAATTTCCAATTTCAACCAAACATGCTAGAAATGCTCAAATTGCGCAAATAAGCCTATTGTAAGAATTTTACAAACGTCTGACAAAACTGAAAAATGTAAATTTCCAATTTCAACCAAACATGCTAGAAATGCTCCAATTGAGCTAATTAGCTTATTGATAGAATATTGCAATTGTCTGACAAAAGTGAAAAATGTAAATTTCCAATTTCAACCAAACATGCTAGAAATGCTCCAATTGAGCTAATTAGCTTATTGTGAGAATATTACAAACGTCTGACAAAAGTGAAAAATGTAAATTTCCAATTTCAACCAAACATGCTAGAAATGCTCAAATTGCGCAAATAAGCCTACTGTAAGAGTTTTACAAACGTCTGACAAAACTGAAAAATGTAAATTTCCAATTTCAACCAAACATGCTAGAAATGCTCCGATTGAGCTAATTAGCTTATTGTGAGAATATTACAAACGTCTGCCAAAAGTGAAAAATGTAAATTTCCAATTTCAACCAAACATGCTAGAAATGCTCAAATTGCGCAAATAAGCCTACTGTAAGAATTTTACAAACGTCTGACAAAACTGAAAAATGTAAATTTCCAATTTCAACCAAACATGCTAGAAATGCTCCAATTGAGCTAATTAGCTTATTGAGAGAATATTGCAATTTTCTGACAAAAGTGAAAAATTTAAATTTCCAATTTAAACCAAACATGCTAGAAATGCTCCAATTGAGCTAATTAGCTTATTGTGAGAATATTACAAACGTCTGACAAAACTGAAAAATGTAAATTTCCAATTTCAACCAAACATGCTAGAAATGCTCCAATTGCGGAAATAAGCTTACTGTAAGAATTTTACAAACGTCTGACAAAACTGAAAAATGTAAATTTCCAACTTCAACCAAACATGCTAGAAATGCTCAAATTGCGCAAATAAGCCTATTTTAAGAATTTTACAAACGTCTGACAAAACTGAAAAATGTAAATTTCCAATTTCAACCAAACATGCTAGAAATGCTCCAATTGAGCTAATTAGCTTATTGAGAGAATATTGCAATTGTCTGACAAAAGTGAAAAATGTAAATTTCCAATTTAAACCAAACATGCTAGAAATGCTCCAATTGAGCTAATTAGCTTATTGTGAGAATATTACAAACGTCTGACAAAAGTGAAAAATGTAAATTTCCAATTTTAACCAAACATGCTAGAAATGCTCCAATTGAGCTAATTAGCTTATTGAGAGAATATTGCAATTGTCTGACAAAAGTGAAAAATGTAAATTTCCAATTTCAACCAAACATGCCAGAAATGCTCCAATTGCGCAAATAAGCCTATTTTAAGAATTTTACAAACGTCTGACAAAACTGAAAAATGTAAATTTCCAATTTCAACCAAACATGCTAGAAATGCTCCAATTGAGCTAATTAGCTTATTGAGAGAATATTGCAATTGTCTGACAAAAGTGAAAAATGTAAATTTCCAATTTCAACCAAACATGCCAGAAATGCTCCAATTGCGCAAATAAGCCTATTTTAAGAATTTTACAAACGTCTGACAAAACTGAAAAATGTAAATTTCCAATTTCAACCAAACATGCTAGAAATGCTCCAATTGAGCTAATTAGCTTATTGAGAGAATATTGCAATTGTCTGACAAAAGTGAAAAATGTAAATTTCCAATTTAAACCAAACATGCTAGAAATGCTCCAATTGAGCTAATTAGCTTATTGTGAGAATATTACAAACGTCTGACAAAAGTGAAAAATGTAAATTTCCAATTTCAACCAAACATGCTAGAAATGCTCCAATTGAGCTAATTAGCTTATTGAGAGAATATTGCAATTGTCTGACAAAAGTGAAAAATGTAAATTTCCAATTTCAACCAAACATGCCAGAAATGCTCCAATTGAGCTAATTAGCTTATTGTGAGAATATTACAAACGTCTGACAAAAGTGAAAAATGTAAATTTCCAATTTCAACCAAACATGCTAGAAATGCTCAAATTGCGCAAATAAGCCTATTTTAAGAATTTTACAAACGTCTGACAAAACTGAAAAATGTAAATTTCCAATTTCAACCAAACATGCTAGAAATGCTCCAATTGAGCTAATTAGCTCATTGAGAGAATATTACAAACGTCTGACAAAAGTGAAAAATGTAAATTTCCAATTTCAACCAAACATGCTAGAAATGCTCCAATTGAGCTAATTAGCTTATTGTGAGAATATTACAAACGTATGACAAAACTGAAAAATGTAAATTTCCAATTTCAACCAAACATGCTAGAAATGCTCCAATTGAGCTAATTAGCTTATTGTGAGAATATTACAAACGTTTGCCAAAAGTGAAAAATGTAAATTTCCAATTTCAACCAAACTGCTAGAAATGCTCAAATTGCGCAAATAAGCCTACTGTAAGAATTTTACAAACGTCTGACAAAACTGAAAAATGTAAATTTCCAATTTCAACCAAACATGCTAGAAATGCTCCAATTGAGCTAATTAGCTTATTGAGAGAATATTGCAATTGTCTGACAAAAGTGAAAAATGTAAATTTCCAATTTCAACCAAACATGCTAGAAATGCTCCAATTGAGCTAATTAGCTTATTGTGAGAATATTACAAACGTCTGACAAAAGTGAAAAATGTAAATTTCCAATTTCAACCAAACATGCTAGAAATGCTCAAATTGCGCAAATAAGCCTACTGTAAGAATTTTACAAACATCCGACAAACTGAAAAATGTAAATTTCCAATTTCAACCAAACATGCTAGAAATGCTCCAATTGAGCTAATTAGCTTATTGTGAGAATATTACAAACGTCTGACAAAACTGAAAAATGTGAATTTCCAATTTCAACCAAACATGCTAGAAATGCTCCAATTGCGCAAATAAGCCTACTGTAAGAATTTTACAAACGTCTGACAAAACTGAAAAATGTAAATTTTCAATTTCAACCAAACATGCTAGAAATGCTCCAATTGAGCTAATTAGCTTATTGTGAAAATATTGCAATTGTCTGACAAAAGTGAAAAATGTAAATTTCCAATTTCAACCAAACATGCTAGAAATGCTCCAATTGAGCTAATTAGCTTATTGTGAGAATATTACAAACGTCTGACCAAACTGAAAAATGTAAATTTCCAATTTCAACCAAACATGCTAGAAATGCTCCAATTGAGCTAATTAGCTTATTGTGAGAATATTACAAATGTCTGACAAAACTGAAAAATGTAATATTCCAGTTTCAACCAAACATGCTAGAAATGCTCCAATTGAGCTAATTAGCTTATTGTGAGAATATTGCAATTGTCTGACAAAAGTGAAAAATGTAAATTTCCAATTTCAACCAAACATTCTAGAAATGCTCCAATTGAGCTAATTAGCTTATTGTGAGAATATTACAAACGTCTGACAAAAGTGAAAAATGTAAATTTCCAATTTCAACCAAACATGCTAGAAATGCTCCAATTGAGCTAATTAGCTTATTGTGAGAATATTACAAACGTCTGACAAAAGTGAAAAATGTAAATTTCCAATTTCAATCAAACATGCTAGAAATGCTCAAATTGCGCAAATAAGCCTACTGTAAGAATATTGCAAACGTCTGACAAAAGTGAAAAATGTAAATTTCCAATTTCAACCAAACATGCTAGAAATGCTCCAATTGAGCTAATTAGCTTATTGTGAGAATATTACAAACGTCTGACAAAAGTGAAAAATGTAAATTTCCAATTTCAACCAAACATGCTAGAAATGCTCAAATTGCGCAAATAAGCCTACTGTAAGAGTTTTACAAACGTCTGACAAAACTGAAAAATGTAAATTTCCAATTTCAACCAAACATGCTAGAAATGCTCCAATTGAGCTAATTAGCTTATTGTGAAAATATTACAAACGTCTGCCAAAAGTGAAAAATGTAAATTTCCAATTTCAACCAAACATGCTAGAAATGCTCAAATTGCGCAAATAAGCTTACTGTAAGAATTTTACAAACGTCTGACAAAACTGAAAAATGTAAATTTCCAATTTCAACCAAACATGCTAGAAATGCTCCAATTGAGCTAATTAGCTTATTGAGAGAATATTGCAATTGTCTGACAAAAGTGAAAAATTTAAATTTCCAATTTAAACCAAACATGCTAGAAATGCTCCAATTGAGCTAATTAGCTTATTGTGAGAATATTACAAACGTCTGACAAAACTGAAAAATGTAAATTTCCAACTTCAACCAAACATGCTAGAAATGCTCAAATTGCGCAAATAAGCCTATTGTAAGAATTTTACAAACGTCTGACAAGACTGAAAAATGTAAATTTCCAATTTCAACCAAACATGCTAGAAATGCTCCAATTGATCTAATTAGCTTATTGAGAGAATATTGCAATTGTCTGACAAAAGTGAAAAATGTAAATTTCCAATTTCAACCAAACATGCTAGAAATGCTCCAATTGAGCTAATTAGCTTATTGTGAGAATATTACAAACGTCTGACAAAACTGAAAAATGTAAATTTCCAATTTCAACCAAACATGCTAGAAATGCTCCAATTGAGCTAATTAGCTTATTGAGAGAATATTGCAATTGTCTGACAAAAGTGAAAAATGTAAATTTCCAATTTCAACCAAACATGCCAGAAATGCTCCAATTGAGCTAATTAGCTTATTGTGAGAATATTACAAACGTCTGACAAAAGTGAAAAATGTAAATTTCCAATTTCAACCAAACATGCTAGAAATGCTCAAATTGCGCAAATAAGCCTATTTTAAGAATTTTACAAACGTCTGACAAAACTGAAAAATGTAAATTTCCAATTTCAACCAAACATGCTAGAAATGCTCCAATTGAGCTAATTAGCTTATTGAGAGAATATTGCAATTGTCTGACAAAAGTGAAAAATGTAAATTTCCAATTTAAACCAAACATGCTAGAAATGCTCCAATTGAGCTAATTAGCTTATTGTGAGAATATTACAAACGTCTGACAAAAGTGAAAAATGTAAATTTCCAATTTCAACCAAACATGCTAGAAATGCTCCAATTGAGCTAATTAGCTTATTGAGAGAATATTGCAATTGTCTGACAAAAGTGAAAAATGTAAATTTCCAATTTCAACCAAACTTGCCAGAAATGCTCCAATTGAGCTAATTAGCTTATTGTGAGAATATTACAAACGTCTGACAAAAGTGAAAAATGTAAATTTCCAATTTCAACCAAACATGCTAGAAATGCTCAAATTGCGCAAATAAGCCTATTTTAAGAATTTTACAAACGTCTGACAAAACTGAAAAATGTAAATTTCCAATTTCAACCAAACATGCTAGAAATGCTCCAATTGAGCTAATTAGCTTATTGAGAGAATATTACAAACGTCTGACAAAAGTGAAAAATGTAAATTTCCAATTTAAACCAAACATGCTAGAAATGCTCCAATTGAGCTAATTAGCTTATTGTGAGAATATTACAAACGTCTGACAAAACTGAAAAATGTAAATTTCCAATTTCAACCAAACATGCTAGAAATGCTCCAATTGCGGAAATAAGCTTACTGTAAGAATTTTACAAACGTCTGACAAAAGTGAAAAATGTAAATTTCAAATTTTAACCAAACATGCTAGAAATGTTCCAATTGAGCTAATTAGCTTATTGTGAGAATATTACAAACGTCTGACAAAAGTGAAAAATGTAATTTTCCAATTTCAACCAAACATGCTAGAAATGCTCCAATTGAGCTAATTAGCTTATTGTGAGAATATTACAAACGTCTGACAAAAGTGAAAAATGTAAATTTCCAATTTCAACCAAACATGCTAGAAATGCTCCAATTGAGCTAATTAGCTTATTGTGAGAATATTGCAATTGTCTGACAAAAGTGAAAAATGTAAATTTCCAATTTCAACCAAACATGCTAGAAATGCTCCAATTGAGCTAATTAGCTTATTGTGAGAATATTGCAATTGTCTGACAAAAGTGAAAAATGTAAATTTCCAATTTCAACCAAACATGCTAGAAATGCTCCAATTGAGCTAATTAGCTTATTGTGAGAATATTACAAACGTCTGACAAAACTGAAAAATGTAAATTTCCAATTTCAACCAAACATGCTAGAAATGCTCCAATTGAGCTAATTAGCTTATTGTGAGAATATTACAAACGTCTGACAAAACTGAAAAATGTAAATTTCCAATTTCAACCAAACATGCTAGAAATGCTCCAATTGAGCTAATTAGCTTATTGTGAGAATATTACAAACGTCTGACAAAACTGAAAAATGTAAATTTCCAATTTCAACTAAACATGCTAGAAATGCTCCAATTGAGCTAATTAGCTTATTGTGAGAATATTGCAATTGTCTGACAAAAGTGAAAAATGTAAATTTCCAATTTCAACCAAACATGCTAGAAATGCTCCAATTGAGCTAATTAGCTTATTGTGAGAATATTGCAATTGTCTGACAAAAGTGAAAAATGTAAAGTTCCAATTTCAACCAAACATGCTAGAAATGCTCAAATTGCGCAAATAAGCCTATTTTAAGAATTTTACAAACGTCTGACAAAACTGAAAAATGTAAATTTCCAATTTCAACCAAACATGCTAGAAATGCTCCAATTGAGCTAATTAGCTTATTGAGAGAATATTGCAATTGTCTGACAAAAGTGAAAAATGTAAATTTCCAATTTAAACCAAACATGCTAGAAATGCTCCAATTGAGCTAATTAGCTTATTGTGAGAATATTACAAACGTCTGACAAAAGTGAAAAATGTAAATTTCCAATTTCAACCAAACATGCTAGAAATGCTCCAATTGAGCTAATTAGCTTATTGAGAGAATATTGCAATTGTCTGACAAAAGTGAAAAATGTAAATTTCCAATTTCAACCAAACTTGCCAGAAATGCTCCAATTGAGCTAATTAGCTTATTGTGAGAATATTACAAACGTCTGACAAAAGTGAAAAATGTAAATTTCCAATTTCAACCAAACATGCTAGAAATGCTCAAATTGCGCAAATAAGCCTATTTTAAGAATTTTACAAACGTCTGACAAAACTGAAAAATGTAAATTTCCAATTTCAACCAAACATGCTAGAAATGCTCCAATTGAGCTAATTAGCTTATTGAGAGAATATTACAAACGTCTGACAAAACTGAAAAATGTAAATTTCCAATTTAAACCAAACATGCTAGAAATGCTCCAATTGAGCTAATTAGCTTATTGTGAGAATATTACAAACGTCTGACAAAACTGAAAAATGTAAATTTCCAATTTCAACCAAACATGCTAGAAATGCTCCAATTGCGGAAATAAGCTTACTGTAAGAATTTTACAAACGTCTGACAAAAGTGAAAAATGTAATATTCAAATTTTAACCAAACATGCTAGAAATGTTCCAATTGAGCTAATTAGCTTATTGTGAGAATATTACAAACGTCTGACAAAAGTGAAAAATGTAATTTTCCAATTTCAACCAAACATGCTAGAAATGCTCCAATTGAGCTAATTAGCTTATCGTGAGAATATTACAAACGTCTGACAAAAGTGAAAAATGTAAATTTCCAATTTCAACCAAACATGCTAGAAATGCTCCAATTGAGCTAATTAGCTTATTGTGAGAATATTGCAATTGTCTGACAAAAGTGAAAAATGTAAATTTCCAATTTCAACCAAACATGCTAGAAATGCTCCAATTGAGCTAATTAGCTTATTGTGAGAATATTGCAATTGTCTGACAAAAGTGAAAAATGTAAATTTCCAATTTCAACCAAACATGCTAGAAATGCTCCAATTGAGCTAATTAGCTTATTGTGAGAATATTACAAACGTCTGACAAAACTGAAAAATGTAAATTTCCAATTTCAACCAAACATGCTAGAAATGCTCCAATTGAGCTAATTAGCTTATTGTGAGAATATTACAAACGTCTGACAAAACTGAAAAATGTAAATTTCCAATTTCAACCAAACATGCTAGAAATGCTCCAATTGAGCTAATTAGCTTATTGTGAGAATATTACAAACGTCTGACAAAAGTGAAAAATGTAAATTTCCAATTTCAACCAAACATGCTAGAAATGCTCAAATTGCGCAAATAAGCCTATTGTAAGAATTTTACAAACGTCTGACAAAACTGAAAAATGTAAATTTCCAATTTCAACCAAACATGCTAGAAATGCTCCAATTGAGCTAATTAGCTTATTGATAGAATATTGCAATTGTCTGACAAAAGTGAAAAATGTAAATTTCCAATTTCAACCAAACATGCTAGAAATGCTCCAATTGAGCTAATTAGCTTATTGTGAGAATATTACAAACGTCTGACAAAAGTGAAAAATGTAAATTTCCAATTTCAACCAAACATGCTAGAAATGCTCAAATTGCGCAAATAAGCCTACTGTAAGAGTTTTACAAACGTCTGACAAAACTGAAAAATGTAAATTTCCAATTTCAACCAAACATGCTAGAAATGCTCCGATTGAGCTAATTAGCTTATTGTGAGAATATTACAAACGTCTGCCAAAAGTGAAAAATGTAAATTTCCAATTTCAACCAAACATGCTAGAAATGCTCAAATTGCGCAAATAAGCCTACTGTAAGAATTTTACAAACGTCTGACAAAACTGAAAAATGTAAATTTCCAATTTCAACCAAACATGCTAGAAATGCTCCAATTGAGCTAATTAGCTTATTGAGAGAATATTGCAATTTTCTGACAAAAGTGAAAAATTTAAATTTCCAATTTAAACCAAACATGCTAGAAATGCTCCAATTGAGCTAATTAGCTTATTGTGAGAATATTACAAACGTCTGACAAAACTGAAAAATGTAAATTTCCAATTTCAACCAAACATGCTAGAAATGCTCCAATTGCGGAAATAAGCTTACTGTAAGAATTTTACAAACGTCTGACAAAACTGAAAAATGTAAATTTCCAACTTCAACCAAACATGCTAGAAATGCTCAAATTGCGCAAATAAGCCTATTTTAAGAATTTTACAAACGTCTGACAAAACTGAAAAATGTAAATTTCCAATTTCAACCAAACATGCTAGAAATGCTCCAATTGAGCTAATTAGCTTATTGAGAGAATATTGCAATTGTCTGACAAAAGTGAAAAATGTAAATTTCCAATTTAAACCAAACATGCTAGAAATGCTCCAATTGAGCTAATTAGCTTATTGTGAGAATATTACAAACGTCTGACAAAAGTGAAAAATGTAAATTTCCAATTTTAACCAAACATGCTAGAAATGCTCCAATTGAGCTAATTAGCTTATTGAGAGAATATTGCAATTGTCTGACAAAAGTGAAAAATGTAAATTTCCAATTTCAACCAAACATGCCAGAAATGCTCCAATTGCGCAAATAAGCCTATTTTAAGAATTTTACAAACGTCTGACAAAACTGAAAAATGTAAATTTCCAATTTCAACCAAACATGCTAGAAATGCTCCAATTGAGCTAATTAGCTTATTGAGAGAATATTGCAATTGTCTGACAAAAGTGAAAAATGTAAATTTCCAATTTCAACCAAACATGCCAGAAATGCTCCAATTGCGCAAATAAGCCTATTTTAAGAATTTTACAAACGTCTGACAAAACTGAAAAATGTAAATTTCCAATTTCAACCAAACATGCTAGAAATGCTCCAATTGAGCTAATTAGCTTATTGAGAGAATATTGCAATTGTCTGACAAAAGTGAAAAATGTAAATTTCCAATTTAAACCAAACATGCTAGAAATGCTCCAATTGAGCTAATTAGCTTATTGTGAGAATATTACAAACGTCTGACAAAAGTGAAAAATGTAAATTTCCAATTTCAACCAAACATGCTAGAAATGCTCCAATTGAGCTAATTAGCTTATTGAGAGAATATTGCAATTGTCTGACAAAAGTGAAAAATGTAAATTTCCAATTTCAACCAAACATGCCAGAAATGCTCCAATTGAGCTAATTAGCTTATTGTGAGAATATTACAAACGTCTGACAAAAGTGAAAAATGTAAATTTCCAATTTCAACCAAACATGCTAGAAATGCTCAAATTGCGCAAATAAGCCTATTTTAAGAATTTTACAAACGTCTGACAAAACTGAAAAATGTAAATTTCCAATTTCAACCAAACATGCTAGAAATGCTCCAATTGAGCTAATTAGCTCATTGAGAGAATATTACAAACGTCTGACAAAAGTGAAAAATGTAAATTTCCAATTTCAACCAAACATGCTAGAAATGCTCCAATTGAGCTAATTAGCTTATTGTGAGAATATTACAAACGTATGACAAAACTGAAAAATGTAAATTTCCAATTTCAACCAAACATGCTAGAAATGCTCCAATTGAGCTAATTAGCTTATTGTGAGAATATTACAAACGTTTGCCAAAAGTGAAAAATGTAAATTTCCAATTTCAACCAAACTGCTAGAATGGCTCAAATTGCGCAAATAAGCCTACTGTAAGAATTTTACAAACGTCTGACAAAACTGAAAAATGTAAATTTCCAATTTCAACCAAACATGCTAGAAATGCTCCAATTGAGCTAATTAGCTTATTGAGAGAATATTGCAATTGTCTGACAAAAGTGAAAAATGTAAATTTCCAATTTCAACCAAACATGCTAGAAATGCTCCAATTGAGCTAATTAGCTTATTGTGAGAATATTACAAACGTCTGACAAAAGTGAAAAATGTAAATTTCCAATTTCAACCAAACATGCTAGAAATGCTCAAATTGCGCAAATAAGCCTACTGTAAGAATTTTACAAACATCCGACAAACTGAAAAATGTAAATTTCCAATTTCAACCAAACATGCTAGAAATGCTCCAATTGAGCTAATTAGCTTATTGTGAGAATATTACAAACGTCTGACAAAACTGAAAAATGTGAATTTCCAATTTCAACCAAACATGCTAGAAATGCTCCAATTGCGCAAATAAGCCTACTGTAAGAATTTTACAAACGTCTGACAAAACTGAAAAATGTAAATTTTCAATTTCAACCAAACATGCTAGAAATGCTCCAATTGAGCTAATTAGCTTATTGTGAAAATATTGCAATTGTCTGACAAAAGTGAAAAATGTAAATTTCCAATTTCAACCAAACATGCTAGAAATGCTCCAATTGAGCTAATTAGCTTATTGTGAGAATATTACAAACGTCTGACCAAACTGAAAAATGTAAATTTCCAATTTCAACCAAACATGCTAGAAATGCTCCAATTGAGCTAATTAGCTTATTGTGAGAATATTACAAATGTCTGACAAAACTGAAAAATGTAATATTCCAGTTTCAACCAAACATGCTAGAAATGCTCCAATTGAGCTAATTAGCTTATTGTGAGAATATTGCAATTGTCTGACAAAAGTGAAAAATGTAAATTTCCAATTTCAACCAAACATTCTAGAAATGCTCCAATTGAGCTAATTAGCTTATTGTGAGAATATTACAAACGTCTGACAAAAGTGAAAAATGTAAATTTCCAATTTCAACCAAACATGCTAGAAATGCTCCAATTGAGCTAATTAGCTTATTGTGAGAATATTACAAACGTCTGACAAAAGTGAAAAATGTAAATTTCCAATTTCAATCAAACATGCTAGAAATGCTCAAATTGCGCAAATAAGCCTACTGTAAGAATATTGCAAACGTCTGACAAAAGTGAAAAATGTAAATTTCCAATTTCAACCAAACATGCTAGAAATGCTCCAATTGAGCTAATTAGCTTATTGTGAGAATATTACAAACGTCTGACAAAAGTGAAAAATGTAAATTTCCAATTTCAACCAAACATGCTAGAAATGCTCCAATTGAGCTAATTAGCTTATTGTGAGAATATTGCAATTGTCTGACAAAAGTGAAAAATGTAAATTTCCAATTTCAACCAAACATGCTAGAAATGCTCCAATTGAGCTAATTAGCTTATTGTGAGAATATTACAAACGTCTGACAAAACTGAAAAATGTAAATTTCCAATTTCAACCAAACATGCTAGAAATGCTCCAATTGAGCTAATTAGCTTATTGTGAGAATATTACAAACGTCTGACAAAACTGAAAAATGTAAATTTCCAATTTCAACAAAACATGCTAGAAATGCTCCAATTGAGCTAATTAGCTTATTGTGAGAATATTACAAACGTCTGACAAAACTGAAAAATGTAAATTTCCAATTTCAACTAAACATGCTAGAAATGCTCCAATTGAGCTAATTAGCTTATTGTGAGAATATTGCAATTGTCTGACAAAAGTGAAAAATGTAAATTTCCAATTTCAACCAAACATGCTAGAAATGCTCCAATTGAGCTAATTAGCTTATTGTGAGAATATTGCAATTGTCTGACAAAAGTGAAAAATGTAAAGTTCCAATTTCAACCAAACATGCTAGAAATGCTCCAATTGAGCTGAATATTACAAACGTCTGACAAAACTGAAAAATGTAACTTTCCAATTTCAACCAAACATGCTAGAAATGCTCCAATTGAGCTAATTAGCTTATTGTGAGAATATTGCAATTGTCTGACAAAAGTGAAAAATGTAAATTTCCAATTTCAACCAAACATGCTAGAAATGCTCCAATTGAGCTAATTAGCTTATTGTGAGAATATTACAAACGTCTGACAAAAGTGAAAAATGTAAATTTCCAATTTCAACCAAACATGCTAGAAATGCTCAAATTGCGCAAATAAGCCTATTGTAAGAATTTTACAAACGTCTGACAAAACTGAAAAATGTAAATTTCCAATTTCAACCAAACATGCTAGAAATGCTCCAATTGAGCTAATTAGCTTATTGATAGAATATTGCAATTGTCTGACAAAAGTGAAAAATGTAAATTTCCAATTTCAACCAAACATGCTAGAAATGCTCCAATTGAGCTAATTAGCTTATTGTGAGAATATTGCAATTGTCTGACAAAAGTGAAAAATGTAAATTTCCAATTTCAACCAAACATGCTAGAAATGTTCCAATTGAGCTAATTAGCTTATTGTGAGAATATTGCAATTGTCTGACAAAAGTGAAAAATGTAAATTTCCAATTTCAACCAAACATGCTAGAAATTCTCCAATTGAGCTAATTAGCTTATTGTGAGAATATTACAAACGTCTGACAAAACTGAAAAATGTAAATTTCCAATTTCAACCAAACATGCTAGAAATGCTCCAATTGAGCTAATTAGCTTACTGTGAGAATATTACAAACGTCTGACAAAAGTGAAAAATTTAAAATTCCAATTTCAATCAAACATGCTAGAAATGCTCCAATTGCGCAAATAAGCCTACTGTAAGAATTTTACAAACGTCTGACAAAACTGAAAATTTAAATTTTGAATTTCAACCAAACATGCTAGAAATGCTCCAATTGAGCTAATTAGCTTATTGTGAGAATATTGCAATTGTTTGACAAAAGTGAAAAATGTAAATTTCCAATTTCAACCAAACATGCTAGAAATGCTCCAATTGAGCTAATTAGCTTATTGTGAGAATATTGCAATTGTCTGACAAAACTGAAAAATGTAAATTTCCAATTTCAACCAAACATGCTAGAAATGCTCCAATTGAGCTAATTAGCTTATTGTGAGAATATTACAAACGTCTGACAAAACTGAAAAATGTAAATTTCCAATTTCAACCAAACATGCTAGAAATGCTCCAATTGAGCTAATTAGCTTATTGTGAGAATATTGCAATTGTCTGACAAAAGTGAAAAATGTAAAATTCCAATTTCAACCAAACATGCTAGAAATGCTCCAATTGAGCTAATTAGCTTATTGTGAGAATATTACAAACGTCTGACCAAACTGAAAATTGTAAATTTCCAATTTCAACAAAACATGCTAGAAATGCTCCAATTGAGCTAATTAGCTTATTGTGAGAATATTACAAACGTCTGACAAAACTGAAAAATGTAAATTTCCAATTTCAACCAAACATGCTAGAAATGTTCCAATTGAGCTAATTAGCTTATTGTGAGAATATTACAAACGTCTGACAAAAGTGAAAAATGTAAATTTCCAATTTCAACCAAACATGCTAGAAATGCTCCAATTGAGCTAATTAGCTTATTGTGAGAATATTGCAATTGTCTGACAAAAGTGAAAAATGTAAATGTCCAATTTCAACCAAACATGCTAGAAATGCTCCAATTGAGCTAATTAGCTTATTGTGAGAATATTACAAACGTCTGACAAAACTGAAAAATGCAAATTTCCAATTTCAACCAAACATGCTAGAAATGTTCCAATTGAGCTAATTAGCTTATTGTGAGAATATTACAAACGTCTGACAAAAGTGAAAAATGTAATTTTCCAATTTCAACCAAACATGCTGGAAATGCTCCAATTGAGCTAATTAGCTTATTGTGAGAATATTGCAATTGTCTGACAAAAGTGAAAAATGTAAATTTCCATTTTCAACCAAACATGCTAGAAATGCTCCAATTGAGCTAATTAGCTTATTGTGAGAATATTGCAATTGTCTGACAAAAGTGAAAAATGTAAATTTCCAATTTCAACCAAACATGCTAGAAATGCTCCAATATAGCTAATTAGCTTATTGTGAGAATATTACAAACGTCTGACAAAAGTGAAAAATGTAAATTTCCAATTTCAACCAAACATGCTAGAAATGCTCCAATTGAGCTAATTAGCTTATTGTGAGAATATTGCAATTGTCTGACAAAAGTGAAAAATGTAAATTTCCAATTTCAACCAAACATGCTAGAAATGCTCCAATTGAGCTAATTAGCTTATTGTGAGAATATTACAAACGTCTGACAAAACTGAAAAATGTAAATTTCCAATTTCAACCAAACATGCTAGAAATGTTCCAATTGAGCTAATTAGCTTATTGTGAGAATATTACAAACGTCTGACAAAAGTGAAAAATGTAATTTTCCAATTTCAACCAAACATGCTAGAAATGCTCCAATTGAGCTAATTAGCTTATTGTGAGAATATTACAAACGTCTGACAAAAGTGAAAAATGTAAATTTCCAATTTCAACCAAACATGCTAGAAATGCTCCAATTGAGCTAATTAGCTTATTGTGAGAATATTGCAATTGTCTGACAAAAGTGAAAAATGTAAATTTCCAATTTCAACCAAACATGCTAGAAATGCTCCAATTGAGCTAATTAGCTTATTGTGAGAATATTGCAATTGTCTGACAAAAGTGAAAAATGTAAATTTCCAAGTTCAACCAAACATGCTAGAAATGCTCCAATTGAGCTAATTAGCTTATTGTGAGAATATTACAAACGTCTGACAAAACTGAAAAATGTAAATTTCCAATTTCAACCAAACATGCTAGAAATGCTCCAATTGAGCTAATTAGCTCATTGTGAGAATATTACAAACGTCTGACAAAACTGAAAAATGTAAATTTCCAATTTCAACCAAACATGCTAGAAATGCTCCAATTGAGCTAATTAGCTTATTGTGAGAATATTACAAACGTCTGACAAAACTGAAAAATGTAAATTTCCAATTTCAACTAAACATGCTAGAAATGCTCCAATTGAGCTAATTAGCTTATTGTGAGAATATTGCAATTGTCTGACAAAAGTGAAAAATGTAAATTTCCAATTTCAACCAAACATGCTAGAAATGCTCCAATTGAGCTAATTAGCTTATTGTGAGAATATTGCAATTGTCTGACAAAAGTGAAAAATGTAAAGTTCCAATTTCAACCAAACATGCTAGAAATGCTCCAATTGAGCTGAATATTACAAACGTCTGACAAAACTGAAAAATGTAACTTTCCAATTTCAACCAAACATGCTAGAAATGCTCCAATTGAGCTAATTAGCTTATTGTGAGAATATTACAAACGTCTGACAAAACTGAAAAATGTGAATTTCCAATTTCAACCAAACATGCTAGAAATGCTCCAATTGCGCAAATAAGCCTACTGTAAGAATTTTACAAACGTCTGACAAAACTGAAAAATGTAAATTTTCAATTTCAACCAAACATGCTAGAAATGCTCCAATTGAGCTAATTAGCTTATTGTGAGAATATTGCAATTGTCTGACAAAAGTGAAAAATGTAAATTTCCAATTTCAACCAAACATGCTAGAAATGCTCCAATTGAGCTAATTAGCTTATTGTGAGAATATTACAAACGTCTGACCAAACTGAAAAATGTAAATTTCCAATTTCAACCAAACATGCTAGAAATGCTCCAATTGAGCTAATTAGCTTATTGTGAGAATATTACAAATGTCTTACAAAACTGAAAAATGTAATATTCCAGTTTCAACCAAACATGCTAGAAATGCTCCAATTGAGCTAACTAGCTTATTGTGAGAATATTGCAATTGTCTGACAAAAGTGAAAAATGTAAATTTCCAATTTCAACCAAACATTCTAGAAATGCTCCAATTGAGCTAATTAGCTTATTGTGAGAATATTACAAACGTCTGACAAAAGTGAAAAATGTAAATTTCCAATTTCAACCAAACATGCTAGAAATGCTCCAATTGAGCTAATTAGCTTATTGTGAGAATATTACAAACGTCTGACAAAAGTGAAAAATGTAAATTTCCAATTTCAATCAAACATGCTAGAAATGCTCCAATTGAGCTAATTAGCTCATTGTGAGAATATTACAAACGTCTGACAAAACTGAAAAATGTAAATTTCCAATTTCAACCAAACATGCTAGAAATGCTCCAATTGAGCTAATTAGCTTATTGTGAGAATATTACAAACGTCTGACAAAACTGAAAAATGTAAATTTCCAATTTCAACTAAACATGCTAGAAATGCTCCAATTGAGCTAATTAGCTTATTGTGAGAATATTGCAATTGTCTGACAAAAGTGAAAAATGTAAATTTCCAATTTCAACCAAACATGCTAGAAATGCTCCAATTGAGCTAATTAGCTTATTGTGAGAATATTGCAATTGTCTGACAAAAGTGAAAAATGTAAAGTTCCAATTTCAACCAAACATGCTAGAAATGCTCCAATTGAGCTGAATATTACAAACGTCTGACAAAACTGAAAAATGTAACTTTCCAATTTCAACCAAACATGCTAGAAATGCTCCAATTGAGCTAATTAGCTTATTGTGAGAATATTACAAACGTCTGACAAAACTGAAAAATGTGAATTTCCAATTTCAACCAAACATGCTAGAAATGCTCCAATTGCGCAAATAAGCCTACTGTAAGAATTTTACAAACGTCTGACAAAACTGAAAAATGTAAATTTTCAATTTCAACCAAACATGCTAGAAATGCTCCAATTGAGCTAATTAGCTTATTGTGAGAATATTGCAATTGTCTGACAAAAGTGAAAAATGTAAATTTCCAATTTCAACCAAACATGCTAGAAATGCTCCAATTGAGCTAATTAGCTTATTGTGAGAATATTACAAACGTCTGACCAAACTGAAAAATGTAAATTTCCAATTTCAACCAAACATGCTAGAAATGCTCCAATTGAGCTAATTAGCTTATTGTGAGAATATTACAAATGTCTTACAAAACTGAAAAATGTAATATTCCAGTTTCAACCAAACATGCTAGAAATGCTCCAATTGAGCTAACTAGCTTATTGTGAGAATATTGCAATTGTCTGACAAAAGTGAAAAATGTAAATTTTCAATTTCAACCAAACATTCTAGAAATGCTCCAATTGAGCTAATTAGCTTATTGTGAGAATATTACAAACGTCTGACAAAAGTGAAAAATGTAAATTTCCAATTTCAACCAAACATGCTAGAAATGCTCCAATTGAGCTAATTAGCTTATTGTGAGAATATTACAAACGTCTGACAAAAGTGAAAAATGTAAATTTCCAATTTCAATCAAACATGCTAGAAATGCTCAAATTGCGCAAATAAGCCTACTGTAAGAATATTGCAAACGTCTGACAAAAGTGAAAAATGTAAATTTCCAATTTCAACCAAACATGCTAGAAATGCTCCAATTGAGCTAATTAGCTTATTGTGAGAATATTGCAATTGTCTGACAAAAGTGAAAAATGTAAAATTCCAATTTCAACCAAACATGCTAGAAATGCTCCAATTGAGCTAATTAGCTTATTGTGAGAATATTACAAACGTCTGACCAAACTGAAAATTGTAAATTTCCAATTTCAACAAAACATGCTAGAAATGCTCCAATTGAGCTAATTAGCTTATTGTGAGAATATTACAAACGTCTGACAAAACTGAAAAATGTAAATTTCCAATTTCAACCAAACATGCTAGAAATGTTCCAATTGAGCTAATTAGCTTATTGTGAGAATATTACAAACGTCTGACAAAAGTGAAAAATGTAAATTTCCAATTTCAACCAAACATGCTAGAAATGCTCCAATTGAGCTAATTAGCTTATTGTGAGAATATTGCAATTGTCTGACAAAAGTGAAAAATGTAAATGTCCAATTTCAACCAAACATGCTAGAAATGCTCCAATTGAGCTAATTAGCTTATTGTGAGAATATTACAAACGTCTGACAAAACTGAAAAATGCAAATTTCCAATTTCAACCAAACATGCTAGAAATGTTCCAATTGAGCTAATTAGCTTATTGTGAGAATATTACAAACGTCTGACAAAAGTGAAAAATGTAATTTTCCAATTTCAACCAAACATGCTGGAAATGCTCCAATTGAGCTAATTAGCTTATTGTGAGAATATTGCAATTGTCTGACAAAAGTGAAAAATGTAAATTTCCATTTTCAACCAAACATGCTAGAAATGCTCCAATTGAGCTAATTAGCTTATTGTGAGAATATTGCAATTGTCTGACAAAAGTGAAAAATGTAAATTTCCAATTTCAACCAAACATGCTAGAAATGCTCCAATTGAGCTAATTAGCTTTTTGTGAGAATATTACAAACGTCTGACAAAACTGAAAAATGTAAATTTCCAATTTCAACCAAACATGCTAGAAATGTTCCAATATAGCTAATTAGCTTATTGTGAGAATATTACAAACGTCTGACAAAAGTGAAAAATGTAAATTTCCAATTTCAACCAAACATGCTAGAAATGCTCCAATTGAGCTAATTAGCTTATTGTGAGAATATTGCAATTGTCTGACAAAAGTGAAAAATGTAAATTTCCAATTTCAACCAAACATGCTAGAAATGCTCCAATTGAGCTAATTAGCTTATTGTGAGAATATTACAAACGTCTGACAAAACTGAAAAATGTAAATTTCCAATTTCAACCAAACATGCTAGAAATGTTCCAATTGAGCTAATTAGCTTATTGTGAGAATATTACAAACGTCTGACAAAAGTGAAAAATGTAATTTTCCAATTTCAACCAAACATGCTAGAAATGCTCCAATTGAGCTAATTAGCTTATTGTGAGAATATTACAAACGTCTGACAAAAGTGAAAAATGTAAATTTCCAATTTCAACCAAACATGCTAGAAATGCTCCAATTGAGCTAATTAGCTTATTGTGAGAATATTGCAATTGTCTGACAAAAGTGAAAAATGTAAATTTCCAATTTCAACCAAACATGCTAGAAATGCTCCAATTGAGCTAATTAGCTTATTGTGAGAATATTGCAATTGTCTGACAAAAGTGAAAAATGTAAATTTCCAATTTCAACCAAACATGCTAGAAATGCTCCAATTGACCTAATTAGCTTATTGTGAGAATATTACAAACGTCTGACAAAACTGAAAAATGTAAATTTCCAATTTCAACCAAACATGCTAGAAATGCTCCAATTGAGCTAATTAGCTCATTGTGAGAATATTACAAACGTCTGACAAAACTGAAAAATGTAAATTTCCAATTTCAACCAAACATGCTAGAAATGCTCCAATTGAGCTAATTAGCTTATTGTGAGAATATTACAAACGTCTGACAAAACTGAAAAATGTAAATTTCCAATTTCAACTAAACATGCTAGAAATGCTCCAATTGAGCTAATTAGCTTATTGTGAGAATATTGCAATTGTCTGACAAAAGTGAAAAATGTAAATTTCCAATTTCAACCAAACATGCTAGAAATGCTCCAATTGAGCTAATTAGCTTATTGTGAGAATATTGCAATTGTCTGACAAAAGTGAAAAATGTAAAGTTCCAATTTCAACCAAACATGCTAGAAATGCTCCAATTGAGCTGAATATTACAAACGTCTGACAAAACTGAAAAATGTAACTTTCCAATTTCAACCAAACATGCTAGAAATGCTCCAATTGAGCTAATTAGCTTATTGTGAGAATATTACAAACGTCTGACAAAACTGAAAAATGTGAATTTCCAATTTCAACCAAACATGCTAGAAATGCTCCAATTGCGCAAATAAGCCTACTGTAAGAATTTTACAAACGTCTGACAAAACTGAAAAATGTAAATTTTCAATTTCAACCAAACATGCTAGAAATGCTCCAATTGAGCTAATTAGCTTATTGTGAGAATATTGCAATTGTCTGACAAAAGTGAAAAATGTAAATTTCCAATTTCAACCAAACATGCTAGAAATGCTCCAATTGAGCTAATTAGCTTATTGTGAGAATATTACAAACGTCTGACCAAACTGAAAAATGTAAATTTCCAATTTCAACCAAACATGCTAGAAATGCTCCAATTGAGCTAATTAGCTTATTGTGAGAATATTACAAATGTCTGACAAAACTGAAAAATGTAATATTCCAGTTTCAACCAAACATGCTAGAAATGCTCCAATTGAGCTAACTAGCTTATTGTGAGAATATTGCAATTGTCTGACAAAAGTGAAAAATGTAAATTTCCAATTTCAACCAAACATTCTAGAAATGCTCCAATTGAGCTAATTAGCTTATTGTGAGAATATTACAAACGTCTGACAAAAGTGAAAAATGTAAATTTCCAATTTCAACCAAACATGCTAGAAATGCTCCAATTGAGCTAATTAGCTTATTGTGAGAATATTACAAACGTCTGACAAAAGTGAAAAATGTAAATTTCCAATTTCAATCAAACATGCTAGAAATGCTCAAATTGCGCAAATAAGCCTACTGTAAGAATATTGCAAACGTCTGACAAAAGTGAAAAATGTAAATTTCCAATTTCAACCAAACATGCTAGAAATGCTCCAATTGAGCTAATTAGCTTATTGTGAGAATATTGCAATTGTCTGACAAAAGTGAAAAATGTAAATTTCCAATTTCAACCAAACATGCTAGAAATGCTCCAATTGAGCTAATTAGCTTATTGTGAGAATATTACAAACGTCTGACAAAACTGAAAAATGTAAATTTCCAATTTCAACCAAACATGCTAGAAATGCTCCAATTGAGCTAATTAGCTTATTGTGAGAATATTACAAACGTCTGACAAAACTGAAAAATGTAAATTTCCAATTTCAACCAAACATGCTAGAAATGCTCCAATTGAGCTAATTAGCTTATTGTGAGAATATTACAAACGTCTGACAAAACTGAAAAATGTAAATTTCCAATTTCAACTAAACATGCTAGAAATGCTCCAATTGAGCTAATTAGCTTATTGTGAGAATATTGCAATTGTCTGACAAAAGTGAAAAATGTAAATTTCCAATTTCAACCAAACATGCTAGAAATGCTCCAATTGAGCTAATTAGCTTATTGTGAGAATATTGCAATTGTCTGACAAAAGTGAAAAATGTAAAGTACCAATTTCAACCAAACATGCTAGAAATGCTCCAATTGAGCTGAATATTACAAACGTCTGACAAAACTGAAAAATGTAACTTTCCAATTTCAACCAAACATGCTAGAAATGCTCCAATTGAGCTAATTAGCTTATTGTGAGAATATTGCAATTGTCTGACAAAAGTGAAAAATGTAAATTTCCAATTTCAACCAAACATGCTAGAAATGCTCCAATTGAGCTAATTAGCTTATTGTGAGAATATTACAAACGTCTGACAAAACTGAAAAATGTAAATTTCCAATTTCAACCAAACATGCTAGAAATGCTCAAATTGCGCAAATAAGCCTATTGTAAGAATTTTACAAACGTCTGACAAAACTGAAAAATGTAAATTTCCAATTTCAACCAAACATGCTAGAAATGCTCCAATTGAGCTAATTAGCTTATTGATAGAATATTGCAATTGTCTGACAAAAGTGAAAAATGTAAATTTCCAATTTCAACCAAACATGCTAGAAATGCTCCAATTGAGCTAATTAGCTTATTGTGAGAATATTGCAATTGTCTGACAAAAGTGAAAAATGTAAATTTCCAATTTCAACCAAACATGCTAGAAATGTTCCAATTGAGCTAATTAGCTTATTGTGAGAATATTGCAATTGTCTGACAAAAGTGAAAAATGTAAATTTCCAATTTCAACCAAACATGCTAGAAATTCTCCAATTGAGCTAATTAGCTTATTGTGAGAATATTACAAACGTCTGACAAAACTGAAAAATGTAAATTTCCAATTTCAACCAAACATGCTAGAAATGCTCCAATTGAGCTAATTAGCTTATTGTGAGAATATTACAAACGTCTGACAAAAGTGAAAAATTTAAAATTCCAATTTCAATCAAACATGCTAGAAATGCTCCAATTGCGCAAATAAGCCTACTGTAAGAATTTTACAAACGTCTGACAAAACTGAAAATTTAAATTTTGAATTTCAACCAAACATGCTAGAAATGCTCCAATTGAGCTAATTAGCTTATTGTGAGAATATTGCAATTGTTTGACAAAAGTGAAAAATGTAAATTTCCAATTTCAACCAAACATGCTAGAAATGCTCCAATTGAGCTAATTAGCTTATTGTGAGAATATTGCAATTGTCTGACAAAACTGAAAAATGTAAATTTCCAATTTCAACCAAACATGCTAGAAATGCTCCAATTGAGCTAATTAGCTTATTGTGAGAATATTACAAACGTCTGACAAAACTGAAAAATGTAAATTTCCAATTTCAACCAAACATGCTAGAAATGCTCCAATTGAGCTAATTAGCTTATTGTGAGAATATTGCAATTGTCTGACAAAAGTGAAAAATGTAAAATTCCAATTTCAACCAAACATGCTAGAAATGCTCCAATTGAGCTAATTAGCTTATTGTGAGAATATTACAAACGTTTGACCAAACTGAAAATTGTAAATTTCCAATTTCCACAAAGCATGCTAGAAATGCTCCAATTGAGCTAATTAGCTTATTGTGAGAATATTACAAACGTCTGACAAAACTGAAAAATGTAAATTTCCAATTTCAACCAAACATTTTAGAAATGTTCCAATTGAGCTAATTAGCTTATTGTGAGAATATTACAAACGTCTGACAAAAGTGAAAAATGTAAATTTCCAATTTCAACCAAACATGCTAGAAATGCTCCAATTGAGCTAATTAGCTTATTGTGAGAATATTGCAATTGTCTGACAAAAGTGAAAAATGTAAATGTCCAATTTCAACCAAACATGCTAGAAATGCTCCAATTGAGCTAATTAGCTTATTGTGAGAATATTACAAACGTCTGACAAAACTGAAAAATGTAAATTTCCAATTTCAACCAAACATGCTAGAAATGTTCCAATTGAGCTAATTAGCTTATTGTGAGAATATTACAAACGTCTGACAAAAGTGAAAAATGTAATTTTCCAATTTCAACCAAACATGCCAGAAATGCTCCAATTGAGCTAATTAGCTTATTGTGAGAATATTGCAATTGTCTGACAAAAGTGAAAAATGTAAATTTCCATTTTCAACCAAACATGCTAGAAATGCTCCAATTGAGCTAATTAGCTTATTGTGAGAATATTGCAATTGTCTGACAAAAGTGAAAAATGTAAATTTCCAATTTCAACCAAACATGCTAGAAATGCTCCAATTGAGCTAATTAGCTTATTGTGAGAATATTACAAACGTCTGACAAAACTGAAAAATGTAAATTTCCAATTTCAACCAAACATGCTAGAAATGTTCCAATTGAGCTAATTAGCTTATTGTGAGAATATTACAAACGTCTGACAAAAGTGAAAAATGTAAATTTCCAATTTCAACCAAACATGCTAGAAATGCTCCAATTGAGCTAATTAGCTTATTGTGAGAATATTGCAATTGTCTGACAAAAGTGAAAAATGTAAATTTCCAATTTCAACCAAACATGCTAGAAATGCTCCAATTGAGCTAATTAGCTTATTGTGAGAATATTACAAACGTCTGACAAAAGTGAAAAATGTAAATTTCCAATTTCAACCAAACATGCTAGAAATGTTCCAATTGAGCTAATTAGCTTATTGTGAGAATATTACAAACGTCTGACAAAAGTGAAAAATGTAATTTTCCAATTTCAACCAAACATGCTAGAAATGCTCCAATTGAGCTAATTAGCTTATTGTGAGAATATTACAAACGTCTGACAAAAGTGAAAAATGTAAATTTCCAATTTCAACCAAACATGCTAGAAATGCTCCAATTGAGCTAATTAGCTTATTGTGAGAATATTGCAATTGTCTGACAAAACTGAAAAATGTAAATTTCCAATTTCAACCAAACATGCTAGAAATGCTCCAATTGAGCTAATTAGCTTATTGTGAGAATATTGCAATTGTCTGACAAAAGTGAAAAATGTAAATTTCCAATTTCAACCAAACATGCTAGAAATGCTCCAATTGAGCTAATTAGCTTATTGTGAGAATATTACAAACGTCTGACAAAACTGAAAAATGTAAATTTCCAATTTCAACCAAACATGCTAGAAATGCTCCAATTGAGCTAATTAGCTTATTGTGAGAATATTACAAACGTCTGACAAAACTGAAAAATGTAAATTTCCAATTTCAACCAAACATGCTAGAAATGCTCCAATTGAGCTAATTAGCTTATTGTGAGAATATTACAAACGTCTGACAAAACTGAAAAATGTAAATTTCCAATTTCAACTAAACATGCTAGAAATGCTCCAATTGAGCTAATTAGCTTATTGTGAGAATATTGCAATTGTCTGACAAAAGTGAAAAATGTAAATTTCCAATTTCAACCAAACATGCTAGAAATGCTCCAATTGAGCTAATTAGCTTATTGTGAGAATATTGCAATTGTCTGACAAAAGTGAAAAATGTAAAGTTCCAATTTCAACCAAACATGCTAGAAATGCTCCAATTGAGCTGAATATTACAAACGTCTGACAAAACTGAAAAATGTAACTTTCCAATTTCAACCAAACATGCTAGAAATGCTCCAATTGAGCTAATTAGCTTATTGTGAGAATATTGCAATTGTCTGACAAAAGTGAAAAATGTAAATTTCCAATTTCAACCAAACATGCTAGAAATGCTCCAATTGAGCTAATTAGCTTATTGTGAGAATATTACAAACGTCTGACATATGTGAAAAATGTAAATTTCCAATTTCAACCAAACATGCTAGAAATGCTCAAATTGCGCAAATAAGCCTATTGTAAGAATTTTACAAACGTCTGACAAAACTGAAAAATGTAAATTTCCAATTTCAACCAAACATGCTAGAAATGCTCCAATTGAGCTAATTAGCTTATTGATAGAATATTGCAATTGTCTGACAAAAGTGAAAAATGTAAATTTCCAATTTCAACCAAACATGCTAGAAATGCTCCAATTGAGCTAATTAGCTTATTGTGAGAATATTACAAACGTCTGACAAAAGTGAAAAATGTAAATTTCCAATTTCAACCAAACATGCTAGAAATGCTCAAATTGCGCAAATCAGCCTACTGTAAGAGTTTTACAAACGTCTGACAAAACTGAAAAATGTAAATTTCCAATTTCAACCAAACATGCTAGAAATGCTCCAATTGAGCTAATTAGCTTATTGTGAGAATATTACAAACGTCTGCCAAAAGTGAAAAATGTAAATTTCCAATTTCAACCAAACATGCTAGAAATGCTCAAATTGCGCAAATAAGCCTACTGTAAGAATTTTACAAACGTCTGACAAAACTGAAAAATGTAAATTTCCAATTTCAACCAAACATGCTAGAAATGCTCCAATTGAGCTAATTAGCTTATTGAAAGAATATTGCAATTGTCTGACAAAAGTGAAAAATTTAAATTTCCAATTTAAACCAAACATGCTAGAAATGCTCCAATTGAGCTAATTAGCTTATTGTGAGAATATTACAAACGTCTGACAAAACTGAAAAATGTAAATTTCCAATTTCAACCAAACATGCTAGAAATGCTCAAATTGCGCAAATAAGCCTATTGTAAGAATTTTACAAACGTCTGACAAGACTGAAAAATGTAAATTTCCAATTTCAACCCAACATGCTAGAAATGCTCCAATTGAGCTAATTAGCTTATTGAGAGAATATTGCAATTGTCTGACAAAAGTTAAAAATGTAAATTTCCAATTTCAACCAAACATGCTAGAAATGCTCCAATTGAGCTAATTAGCTTATTGTGAGAATATTACAAACGTCTGACAAAACTGAAAAATGTAATTTTCCAATTTCAACCAAACATGCTAGAAATGCTCCAATTGAGCTAATTAGCTTATTGAGAGAATATTGCAATTGTCTGACAAAAGTGAAAAATGTAAATTTCCAATTTCAACCAAACATGCCAGAAATGCTCCAATTGAGCTAATTAGCTTATTGTGAGAATATTACAAACGTCTGACAAAAGTGAAAAATGTAAATTTCCAATTTCAACCAAACATGCTAGAAATGCTCAAATTGCGCAAATAAGCCTATTTTAAGAATTTTACAAACGTCTGACAAAACTGAAAAATGTAAATTTCCAATTTCAACCAAACATGCTAGAAATGCTCCAATTGAGCTAATTAACTTATTGAGAGAATATTGCAATTGTCTGACAAAAGTGAAAAATGTAAATTTCCATTTTAAACCAAACATGCTAGAAATGCTCCAATTGAGCTAATTAGCTTATTGTGAGAATATTACAAACGTCTGACAAAAGTGAAAAATGTAAATTTCCAATTTCAACCAAACATGCTAGAAATGCTCCAATTGAGCTAATTAGCTTATTGAGAGAATATTGCAATTGTCTGACAAAAGTGAAAAATGTAAATTTCCAATTTCAACCAAACATGCCAGAAATGCTCCAATTGAGCTAATTAGCTTATTGTGAGAATATTACAAACGTCTGACAAAAGTGAAAAATGTAAATTTCCAATTTCAACCAAACATGCTAGAAATGCTCAAATTGCGCAAATAAGCCTATTTTAAGAATTTTACAAACGTCTGACAAAACTGAAAAATGTAAATTTCCAATTTCAACCAAACATGCTAGAAATGCTCCAATTGAGCTAATTAGCTTATTGAGAGAATATTGCAATTGTCTGACAAAAGTGAAAAATGTAAATTTCCAATTTAAACCAAACATGCTAGAAATGCTCCAATTGAGCTAATTAGCTTATTGTGAGAATATTACAAACGTCTGACAAAACTGAAAAATGTAAATTTCCAATTTCAACCAAACATGCTAGAAATGCTCCAATTGCGGAAATAAGCTTACTGTAAGAATTTTACAAACGTCTGACAAAACTGAAAAATGTAAATTTCCATTTTCAACCAAACATGCTAGAAATGCTCCAATTGCGGAAATAAGCTTACTGTAAGAATTTTACAAACGTCTGACAAAACTGAAAAATGAAAATTTCCATTTTCAACCAAACATGCTAGAAATGCTCCAATTGAGCTAATTAGCTTATTGAGAGAATATTGCAATTGTCTGACAAAAGTGAAAAATGTAAATTTCCAATTTCAACTAAACATGCTAAAAATGCTCCAATTGAGCTAATTAGCTTAATGTGAGAATATTACAAACGTCTGACCAAACTGAAAAATGTAAATTTCCAATTTCAACCAAACATGCTAGAAATGCTCCAATTGAGCTAATTAGCTTATTGTGAGAATATTACAAACGTCTGACAAAACTGAAAAATGTAATATTCCAGTTTCAACCAAACATGCTAGAAATGCTCCAATTGAGCTAATTAGCTTATTGTGAGAATATTGCAATTGTCTGACAAAAGTGAAAAATGTAAATTTCCAATTTCAACCAAACATGCTAGAAATGCTCCAATTGAGCTAATTAGCTTATTGTGAGAATATTACAAACGTCTGACAAAAGTGAAAAATGTAAATTTCCAATTTCAACCAAACATGCTAGAAATGCTCCAATTGAGCTAATTAGCTTATTGTGAGAATATTACAAACGTCTGACAAAAGTGAAAAATGTAAATTTCCAATTTCAATCAAACATGCTAGAAATGCTCCAATTGAGCTAATTAACTTATTGAGAGAATATTGCAATTGTCTGACAAAAGTGAAAAATGTAAATTTCCATTTTAAACCAAACATGCTAGAAATGCTCCAATTGAGCTAATTAGCTTATTGAGAGAATATTGCAATTGTCTGACAAAAGTGAAAAATGTAAATTTCCAATTTCAACCAAACATGCCAGAAATGCTCCAATTGAGCTAATTAGCTTATTGTGAGAATATTACAAACGTCTGACAAAAGTGAAAAATGTAAATTTCCAATTTCAACCAAACATGCTAGAAATGCTCAAATTGCGCAAATAAGCCTATTTTAAGAATTTTACAAACGTCTGACAAAACTGAAAAATGTAAATTTCCAATTTCAACCAAACATGCTAGAAATGCTCCAATTGAGCTAATTAGCTTATTGAGAGAATATTGCAATTGTCTGACAAAAGTGAAAAATGTAAATTTCCAATTTAAACCAAACATGCTAGAAATGCTCCAATTGAGCTAATTAGCTTATTGTGAGAATATTACAAACGTCTGACAAAACTGAAAAATGTAAATTTCCATTTTCAACCAAACATGCTAGAAATGCTCCAATTGCGGAAATAAGCTTACTGTAAGAATTTTACAAACGTCTGACAAAACTGAAAAATGTAAATTTCCATTTTCAACCAAACATGCTAGAAATGCTCCAATTGCGGAAATAAGCTTACTGTAAGAATTTTACAAACGTCTGACAAAACTGAAAAATGAAAATTTCCATTTTCAACCAAACATGCTAGAAATGCTCCAATTGAGCTAATTAGCTTATTGAGAGAATATTGCAATTGTCTGACAAAAGTGAAAAATGTAAATTTCCAATTTCAACTAAACATGCTAAAAATGCTCCAATTGAGCTAATTAGCTTAATGTGAGAATATTACAAACGTCTGACCAAACTGAAAAATGTAAATTTCCAATTTCAACCAAACATGCTAGAAATGCTCCAATTGAGCTAATTAGCTTATTGTGAGAATATTACAAACGTCTGACAAAACTGAAAAATGGAATATTCCAGTTTCAACCAAACATGCTAGAAATGCTCCAATTGAGCTAATTAGCTTATTGTGAGAATATTGCAATTGTCTGACAAAAGTGAAAAATGTAAATTTCCAATTTCAACCAAACATGCTAGAAATGCTCCAATTGAGCTAATTAGCTTATTGTGAGAATATTACAAACGTCTGACAAAAGTGAAAAATGTAAATTTCCAATTTCAATCAAACATGCTAGAAATGCTCAAATTGCGCAAATAAGCCTACTGTAAGAATATTTCAAACGTTTGACAAAAGTGAAAAATGTAAATTTCCAATTTCAACCAAACATGCTAGAAATGCTCAAATTGCGCAAATAAGCCTATTTTAAGAATTTTACAAACGTCTGACAAAACTGAAAAATGTAAATTTCCAATTTCAACCAAACATGCTAGAAATGCTCCAATTGAGCTAATTAGCTTATTGAGAGAATATTGCAATTGTCTGACAAAAGTGAAAAATGTAAATTTCCAATTTAAACCAAACATGCTAGAAATGCTCCAATTGAGCTAATTAGCTTATTGTGAGAATATTACAAACGTCTGACAAAAGTGAAAAATGTAAATTTCCAATTTCAACCAAACATGCTAGAAATGCTCCAATTGAGCTAATTAGCTTATTGAGAGAATATTGCAATTGTCTGACAAAAGTGAAAAATGTAAATTTCCAATTTCAACCAAACATGCCAGAAATGCTCCAATTGAGCTAATTAGCTTATTGTTAGAATATTACAAACGTCTGACAAAAGTGAAAAATGTAAATTTCCAATTTCAACCAAACATGCTAGAAATGCTCAAATTGCGCAAATAAGCCTATTTTAAGAATTTTACAAACGTCTGACAAAACTGAAAAATGTAAATTTCCAATTTCAACCAAACATGCTAGAAATGCTCCAATTGAGCTAATTAGCTTATTGAGAGAATATTGCAATTGTCTGACAAAAGTGAAAAATGTAAATTTCCAATTTAAACCAAACATGCTAGAAATGCTCCAATTGAGCTAATTAGCTTATTGTGAGAATATTACAAACGTCTGACAAAACTGAAAAATGTAAATTTCCAATTTCAACCAAACATGCTAGAAATGCTCCAATTGCGGAAATAAGCTTACTGTAAGAATTTTACAAACGTCTGACAAAAGTGAAAAAGTCTAAATTTCCAATTTCAACCAAACATGCTAGAAATGCTCCAATTGAGCTAATTACCTTATTGTGAGAATATTACAAACGTCTGACAAAAGTGAAAAATGTAAATTTCAAATTTTAACCAAACATGATAGAAATGCTCAAATTGCGCAAATAAGCCTACTGTAAGAATTTTACAAACGTCTGACAAAACTGAAAAATGTAAATTTCCAATTTCAACCAAACATGCTAGAAATGCTCCAATTGAGCTAATTAGCTTATTGTGAGAATATTGCAATTGTCTGACAAAAGTGAAAAATGTAAATTTACAATTTCAACCAAACATGTTAGAAATGCTCCAATTGAGCTAATTAGCTTATTGTGAGAATATTACAAACGTATGACAAAACTGAAAAATGTAAATTTCCAATTTCAACCAAACATGCTAGAAATGCTCCAATTGAGCTAATTAGCTTATTGTGAGAATATTACAAACGTTTGCCAAAAGTGAAAAATGTAAATTTCCAATTTCAACCAAACTGCTAGAAATGCTCAAATTGCGCAAATAAGCCTACTGTAAGAATTTTACAAACGTCTGACAAAACTGAAAAATGTAAATTTCCAATTTCAACCAAACATGCTAGAAATGCTCCAATTGAGCTAATTAGCTTATTGTGAGAATATTACAAACGTCTGACAAAACTGAAAAATGTAAATTTTCAATTTCAACCAAACATGCTAGAAATGCTCCAATTGAGCTAATTAGCTTATTGTGAGAATATTACAAACGTCTGACAAAACTGAAAAATGTAAATTTTCCATTTCAACCAAACATGCTAGAAATGCTCCAACTGAGCTAATTAGTTTATTGTGAGAATATTACAAACGTCTGACAAAACTGAAAAATGTAAATTTTCAATTTCAACCAAACATGCTAGAAATGCTCCAATTGAGTTAATTAGCTTATTGTGAGAATATTGCAATTGTCTGACAAAAGTGAAAAATGTAAATTTCCAATTTCAACCAAACATGCTAGAAATGCTCCAATTGAGCTAATTAGCTTATTGTGAGAATATTACAAACGTCTGACAAAACTGAAAAATGTAAATTTTCAATTTCAACCAAACATGCTAGAAATGCTCCAACTGAGCTAATTAGTTTATTGTGAGAATATTACAAACGTCTGACAAAACTGAAAAATGTAAATTTTCAATTTCAACCAAACATGCTAGAAATGCTCAGATTGAGCTAATTAACTTATTGTGAGAATATTGCAATTGTCTGACAAAAGTGAAAAATGTAAAGTTCCAATTTCAACCAAACATGCTAGAAATGCTCCAATTGAGCTGAATATTACAAACGTCTGACAAAACTGAAAAATGTAACTTTCCAATTTCAACCAAACATGCTAGAAATGCTCCAATTGAGCTAATTAGCTTATTGTGAGAATATTACAAACGTCTGACAAAACTGAAAAATGTGAATTTCCAATTTCAACCAAACATGCTAGAAATGCTCCAATTGCGCAAATAAGCCTACTGTAAGAATTTTACAAACGTCTGACAAAACTGAAAAATGTAAATTTTCAATTTCAACCAAACATGCTAGAAATGCTCCAATTGAGCTAATTAGCTTATTGTGAGAATATTGCAATTGTCTGACAAAAGTGAAAAATGTAAATTTCCAATTTCAACCAAACATGCTAGAAATGCTCCAATTGAGCTAATTAGCTTATTGTGAGAATATTACAAACGTCTGACCAAACTGAAAAATGTAAATTTCCAATTTCAACCAAACATGCTAGAAATGCTCCAATTGAGCTAATTAGCTTATTGTGAGAATATTACAAATGTCTGACAAAACTGAAAAATGTAATATTCCAGTTTCAACCAAACATGCTAGAAATGCTCCAATTGAGCTAACTAGCTTATTGTGAGAATATTGCAATTGTCTGACAAAAGTGAAAAATGTAAATTTCCAATTTCAACCAAACATTCTAGAAATGCTCCAATTGAGCTAATTAGCTTATTGTGAGAATATTACAAACGTCTGACAAAAGTGAAAAATGTAAATTTCCAATTTCAACCAAACATGCTAGAAATGCTCCAATTGAGCTAATTAGCTTATTGTGAGAATATTACAAACGTCTGACAAAAGTGAAAAATGTAAATTTCCAATTTCAATCAAACATGCTAGAAATGCTCAAATTGCGCAAATAAGCCTACTGTAAGAATATTGCAAACGTCTGACAAAAGTGAAAAATGTAAATTTCCAATTTCAACCAAACATGCTAGAAATGCTCCAATTGAGCTAATTAGCTTATTGTGAGAATATTGCAATTGTCTGACAAAAGTGAAAAATGTAAATTTCCAATTTCAACCAAACATGCTAGAAATGCTCCAATTGAGCTAATTAGCTTATTGTGAGAATATTACAAACGTCTGACAAAACTGAAAAATGTAAATTTCCAATTTCAACCAAACATGCTAGAAATGCTCCAATTGAGCTAATTAGCTTATTGTGAGAATATTACAAACGTCTGACAAAACTGAAAAATGTAAATTTCCAATTTCAACCAAACATGCTAGAAATGCTCCAATTGAGCTAATTAGCTTATTGTGAGAATATTACAAACGTCTGACAAAACTGAAAAATGTAAATTTCCAATTTCAACTAAACATGCTAGAAATGCTCCAATTGAGCTAATTAGCTTATTGTGAGAATATTGCAATTGTCTGACAAAAGTGAAAAATGTAAATTTCCAATTTCAACCAAACATGCTAGAAATGCTCCAATTGAGCTAATTAGCTTATTGTGAGAATATTGCAATTGTCTGACAAAAGTGAAAAATGTAAAGTACCAATTTCAACCAAACATGCTAGAAATGCTCCAATTGAGCTGAATATTACAAACGTCTGACAAAACTGAAAAATGTAACTTTCCAATTTCAACCAAACATGCTAGAAATGCTCCAATTGAGCTAATTAGCTTATTGTGAGAATATTGCAATTGTCTGACAAAAGTGAAAAATGTAAATTTCCAATTTCAACCAAACATGCTAGAAATGCTCCAATTGAGCTAATTAGCTTATTGTGAGAATATTACAAACGTCTGACAAAACTGAAAAATGTAAATTTCCAATTTCAACCAAACATGCTAGAAATGCTCAAATTGCGCAAATAAGCCTATTGTAAGAATTTTACAAACGTCTGACAAAACTGAAAAATGTAAATTTCCAATTTCAACCAAACATGCTAGAAATGCTCCAATTGAGCTAATTAGCTTATTGATAGAATATTGCAATTGTCTGACAAAAGTGAAAAATGTAAATTTCCAATTTCAACCAAACATGCTAGAAATGCTCCAATTGAGCTAATTAGCTTATTGTGAGAATATTGCAATTGTCTGACAAAAGTGAAAAATGTAAATTTCCAATTTCAACCAAACATGCTAGAAATGTTCCAATTGAGCTAATTAGCTTATTGTGAGAATATTGCAATTGTCTGACAAAAGTGAAAAATGTAAATTTCCAATTTCAACCAAACATGCTAGAAATTCTCCAATTGAGCTAATTAGCTTATTGTGAGAATATTACAAACGTCTGACAAAACTGAAAAATGTAAATTTCCAATTTCAACCAAACATGCTAGAAATGCTCCAATTGAGCTAATTAGCTTATTGTGAGAATATTACAAACGTCTGACAAAAGTGAAAAATTTAAAATTCCAATTTCAATCAAACATGCTAGAAATGCTCCAATTGCGCAAATAAGCCTACTGTAAGAATTTTACAAACGTCTGACAAAACTGAAAATTTAAATTTTGAATTTCAACCAAACATGCTAGAAATGCTCCAATTGAGCTAATTAGCTTATTGTGAGAATATTGCAATTGTTTGACAAAAGTGAAAAATGTAAATTTCCAATTTCAACCAAACATGCTAGAAATGCTCCAATTGAGCTAATTAGCTTATTGTGAGAATATTGCAATTGTCTGACAAAACTGAAAAATGTAAATTTCCAATTTCAACCAAACATGCTAGAAATGCTCCAATTGAGCTAATTAGCTTATTGTGAGAATATTACAAACGTCTGACAAAACTGAAAAATGTAAATTTCCAATTTCAACCAAACATGCTAGAAATGCTCCAATTGAGCTAATTAGCTTATTGTGAGAATATTGCAATTGTCTGACAAAAGTGAAAAATGTAAAATTCCAATTTCAACCAAACATGCTAGAAATGCTCCAATTGAGCTAATTAGCTTATTGTGAGAATATTACAAACGTTTGACCAAACTGAAAATTGTAAATTTCCAATTTCCACAAAGCATGCTAGAAATGCTCCAATTGAGCTAATTAGCTTATTGTGAGAATATTACAAACGTCTGACAAAACTGAAAAATGTAAATTTCCAATTTCAACCAAACATTTTAGAAATGTTCCAATTGAGCTAATTAGCTTATTGTGAGAATATTACAAACGTCTGACAAAAGTGAAAAATGTAAATTTCCAATTTCAACCAAACATGCTAGAAATGCTCCAATTGAGCTAATTAGCTTATTGTGAGAATATTGCAATTGTCTGACAAAAGTGAAAAATGTAAATGTCCAATTTCAACCAAACATGCTAGAAATGCTCCAATTGAGCTAATTAGCTTATTGTGAGAATATTACAAACGTCTGACAAAACTGAAAAATGTAAATTTCCAATTTCAACCAAACATGCTAGAAATGTTCCAATTGAGCTAATTAGCTTATTGTGAGAATATTACAAACGTCTGACAAAAGTGAAAAATGTAATTTTCCAATTTCAACCAAACATGCCAGAAATGCTCCAATTGAGCTAATTAGCTTATTGTGAGAATATTGCAATTGTCTGACAAAAGTGAAAAATGTAAATTTCCATTTTCAACCAAACATGCTAGAAATGCTCCAATTGAGCTAATTAGCTTATTGTGAGAATATTGCAATTGTCTGACAAAAGTGAAAAATGTAAATTTCCAATTTCAACCAAACATGCTAGAAATGCTCCAATTGAGCTAATTAGCTTATTGTGAGAATATTACAAACGTCTGACAAAACTGAAAAATGTAAATTTCCAATTTCAACCAAACATGCTAGAAATGTTCCAATTGAGCTAATTAGCTTATTGTGAGAATATTACAAACGTCTGACAAAAGTGAAAAATGTAAATTTCCAATTTCAACCAAACATGCTAGAAATGCTCCAATTGAGCTAATTAGCTTATTGTGAGAATATTGCAATTGTCTGACAAAAGTGAAAAATGTAAATTTCCAATTTCAACCAAACATGCTAGAAATGCTCCAATTGAGCTAATTAGCTTATTGTGAGAATATTACAAACGTCTGACAAAACTGAAAAATGTAAATTTCCAATTTCAACCAAACATGCTAGAAATGTTCCAATTGAGCTAATTAGCTTATTGTGAGAATATTACAAACGTCTGACAAAAGTGAAAAATGTAATTTTCCAATTTCAACCAAACATGCTAGAAATGCTCCAATTGAGCTAATTAGCTTATTGTGAGAATATTACAAACGTCTGACAAAAGTGAAAAATGTAAATTTCCAATTTCAACCAAACATGCTAGAAATGCTCCAATTGAGCTAATTAGCTTATTGTGAGAATATTGCAATTGTCTGACAAAAGTGAAAAATGTAAATTTCCAATTTCAACCAAACATGCTAGAAATGCTCCAATTGAGCTAATTAGCTTATTGTGAGAATATTGCAATTGTCTGACAAAAGTGAAAAATGTAAATTTCCAATTTCAACCAAACATGCTAGAAATGCTCCAATTGAGCTAATTAGCTTATTGTGAGAATATTACAAACGTCTGACAAAACTGAAAAATGTAAATTTCCAATTTCAACCAAACATGCTAGAAATGCTCCAATTGAGCTAATTAGCTTATTGTGAGAATATTACAAACGTCTGACAAAACTGAAAAATGTAAATTTCCAATTTCAACCAAACATGCTAGAAATGCTCCAATTGAGCTAATTAGCTTATTGTGAGAATATTACAAACGTCTGACAAAACTGAAAAATGTAAATTTCCAATTTCAACTAAACATGCTAGAAATGCTCCAATTGAGCTAATTAGCTTATTGTGAGAATATTGCAATTGTCTGACAAAAGTGAAAAATGTAAATTTCCAATTTCAACCAAACATGCTAGAAATGCTCCAATTGAGCTAATTAGCTTATTGTGAGAATATTGCAATTGTCTGACAAAAGTGAAAAATGTAAAGTTCCAATTTCAACCAAACATGCTAGAAATGCTCCAATTGAGCTGAATATTACAAACGTCTGACAAAACTGAAAAATGTAACTTTCCAATTTCAACCAAACATGCTAGAAATGCTCCAATTGAGCTAATTAGCTTATTGTGAGAATATTGCAATTGTCTGACAAAAGTGAAAAATGTAAATTTCCAATTTCAACCAAACATGCTAGAAATGCTCCAATTGAGCTAATTAGCTTATTGTGAGAATATTACAAACGTCTGACAAAAGTGAAAAATGTAAATTTCCAATTTCAACCAAACATGCTAGAAATGCTCAAATTGCGCAAATAAGCCTATTGTAAGAATTTTACAAACGTCTGACAAAACTGAAAAATGTAAATTTCCAATTTCAACCAAACATGCTAGAAATGCTCCAATTGAGCTAATTAGCTTATTGATAGAATATTGCAATTGTCTGACAAAAGTGAAAAATGTAAATTTCCAATTTCAACCAAACATGCTAGAAATGCTCCAATTGAGCTAATTAGCTTATTGTGAGAATATTACAAACGTCTGACAAAAGTGAAAAATGTAAATTTCCAATTTCAACCAAACATGCTAGAAATGCTCAAATTGCGCAAATAAGCCTACTGTAAGAGTTTTACAAACGTCTGACAAAACTGAAAAATGTAAATTTCCAATTTCAACCAAACATGCTAGAAATGCTCCAATTGAGCTAATTAGCTTATTGTGAGAATATTACAAACGTCTGCCAAAAGTGAAAAATGTAAATTTCCAATTTCAACCAAACATGCTAGAAATGCTCAAATTGCGCAAATAAGCCTACTGTAAGAATTTTACAAACGTCTGACAAAACTGAAAAATGTAAATTTCCAATTTCAACCAAACATGCTAGAAATGCTCCAATTGAGCTAATTAGCTTATTGAGAGAATATTGCAATTGTCTGACAAAAGTGAAAAATTTAAATTTCCAATTTAAACCAAACATGCTAGAAATGCTCCAATTGAGCTAATTAGCTTATTGTGAGAATATTACAAACGTCTGACAAAACTGAAAAATGTAAATTTCCAATTTCAACCAAACATGCTAGAAATGCTCAAATTGCGCAAATAAGCCTATTGTAAGAATTTTACAAACGTCTGACAAGACTGAAAAATGTAAATTTCCAATTTCAACCCAACATGCTAGAAATGCTCCAATTGAGCTAATTAGCTTATTGAGAGAATATTGCAATTGTCTGACAAAAGTGAAAAATGTAAATTTCCAATTTCAACCAAACATGCTAGAAATGCTCCAATTGAGCTAATTAGCTTATTGTGAGAATATTACAAACGTCTGACAAAACTGAAAAATGTAATTTTCCAATTTCAACCAAACATGCTAGAAATGCTCCAATTGAGCTAATTAGCTTATTGAGAGAATATTGCAATTGTCTGACAAAAGTGAAAAATGTAAATTTCCAATTTCAACCAAACATGCCAGAAATGCTCCAATTGAGCTAATTAGCTTATTGTGAGAATATTACAAACGTCTGACAAAAGTGAAAAATGTAAATTTCCAATTTCAACCAAACATGCTAGAAATGCTCAAATTGCGCAAATAAGCCTATTTTAAGAATTTTACAAACGTCTGACAAAACTGAAAAATGTAAATTTCCAATTTCAACCAAACATGCTAGAAATGCTCCAATTGAGCTAATTAACTTATTGAGAGAATATTGCAATTGTCTGACAAAAGTGAAAAATGTAAATTTCCATTTTAAACCAAACATGCTAGAAATGCTCCAATTGAGCTAATTAGCTTATTGTGAGAATATTACAAACGTCTGACAAAAGTGAAAAATGTAAATTTCCAATTTCAACCAAACATGCTAGAAATGCTCCAATTGAGCTAATTAGCTTATTGAGAGAATATTGCAATTGTCTGACAAAAGTGAAAAATGTAAATTTCCAATTTCAACCAAACATGCCAGAAATGCTCCAATTGAGCTAATTAGCTTATTGTGAGAATATTACAAACGTCTGACAAAAGTGAAAAATGTAAATTTCCAATTTCAACCAAACATGCTAGAAATGCTCAAATTGCGCAAATAAGCCTATTTTAAGAATTTTACAAACGTCTGACAAAACTGAAAAATGTAAATTTCCAATTTCAACCAAACATGCTAGAAATGCTCCAATTGAGCTAATTAGCTTATTGAGAGAATATTGCAATTGTCTGACAAAAGTGAAAAATGTAAATTTCCAATTTAAACCAAACATGCTAGAAATGCTCCAATTGAGCTAATTAGCTTATTGTGAGAATATTACAAACGTCTGACAAAACTGAAAAATGTAAATTTCCAATTTCAACCAAACATGCTAGAAATGCTCCAATTGCGGAAATAAGCTTACTGTAAGAATTTTACAAACGTCTGACAAAACTGAAAAATGTAAATTTCCATTTTCAACCAAACATGCTAGAAATGCTCCAATTGCGGAAATAAGCTTACTGTAAGAATTTTACAAACGTCTGACAAAACTGAAAAATGAAAATTTCCATTTTCAACCAAACATGCTAGAAATGCTCCAATTGAGCTAATTAGCTTATTGAGAGAATATTGCAATTGTCTGACAAAAGTGAAAAATGTAAATTTCCAATTTCAACTAAACATGCTAAAAATGCTCCAATTGAGCTAATTAGCTTAATGTGAGAATATTACAAACGTCTGACCAAACTGAAAAATGTAAATTTCCAATTTCAACCAAACATGCTAGAAATGCTCCAATTGAGCTAATTAGCTTATTGTGAGAATATTACAAACGTCTGACAAAACTGAAAAATGTAATATTCCAGTTTCAACCAAACATGCTAGAAATGCTCCAATTGAGCTAATTAGCTTATTGTGAGAATATTGCAATTGTCTGACAAAAGTGAAAAATGTAAATTTCCAATTTCAACCAAACATGCTAGAAATGCTCCAATTGAGCTAATTAGCTTATTGTGAGAATATTACAAACGTCTGACAAAAGTGAAAAATGTAAATTTCCAATTTCAACCAAACATGCTAGAAATGCTCCAATTGAGCTAATTAGCTTATTGTGAGAATATTACAAACGTCTGACAAAAGTGAAAAATGTAAATTTCCAATTTCAATCAAACATGCTAGAAATGCTCCAATTGAGCTAATTAACTTATTGAGAGAATATTGCAATTGTCTGACAAAAGTGAAAAATGTAAATTTCCATTTTAAACCAAACATGCTAGAAATGCTCCAATTGAGCTAATTAGCTTATTGAGAGAATATTGCAATTGTCTGACAAAAGTGAAAAATGTAAATTTCCAATTTCAACCAAACATGCAAGAAATGCTCCAATTGAGCTAATTAGCTTATTGTGAGAATATTACAAACGTCTGACAAAAGTGAAAAATGTAAATTTCCAATTTCAACCAAACATGCTAGAAATGCTCAAATTGCGCAAATAAGCCTATTTTAAGAATTTTACAAACGTCTGACAAAACTGAAAAATGTAAATTTCCAATTTCAACCAAACATGCTAGAAATGCTCCAATTGAGCTAATTAGCTTATTGAGAGAATATTGCAATTGTCTGACAAAAGTGAAAAATGTAAATTTCCAATTTAAACCAAACATGCTAGAAATGCTCCAATTGAGCTAATTAGCTTATTGTGAGAATATTACAAACGTCTGACAAAACTGAAAAATGTAAATTTCCAATTTCAACCAAACATGCTAGAAATGCTCCAATTGCGGAAATAAGCTTACTGTAAGAATTTTACAAACGTCTGACAAAACTGAAAAATGTAAATTTCCATTTTCAACCAAACATGCTAGAAATGCTCCAATTGCGGAAATAAGCTTACTGTAAGAATTTTACAAACGTCTGACAAAACTGAAAAATGAAAATTTCCATTTTCAACCAAACATGCTAGAAATGCTCCAATTGAGCTAATTAGCTTATTGAGAGAATATTGCAATTGTCTGACAAAAGTGAAAAATGTAAATTTCCAATTTCAACTAAACATGCTAAAAATGCTCCAATTGAGCTAATTAGCTTAATGTGAGAATATTACAAACGTCTGACCAAACTGAAAAATGTAAATTTCCAATTTCAACCAAACATGCTAGAAATGCTCCAATTGAGCTAATTAGCTTATTGTGAGAATATTACAAACGTCTGACAAAACTGAAAAATGTAATATTCCAGTTTCAACCAAACATGCTAGAAATGCTCCAATTGAGCTAATTAGCTTATTGTGAGAATATTGCAATTGTCTGACAAAAGTGAAAAATGTAAATTTCCAATTTCAACCAAACATGCTAGAAATGCTCCAATTGAGCTAATTAGCTTATTGTGAGAATATTACAAACGTCTGACAAAAGTGAAAAATGTAAATTTCCAATTTCAACCAAACATGCTAGAAATGCTCCAATTGAGCTAATTAGCTTATTGTGAGAATATTACAAACGTCTGACAAAAGTGAAAAATGTAAATTTCCAATTTCAATCAAACATGCTAGAAATGCTCAAATTGCGCAAATAAGCCTACTGTAAGAATATTTCAAACGTTTGACAAAAGTGAAAAATGTAAATTTCCAATTTCAACCAAACATGCTAGAAATGCTCAAATTGCGCAAATAAGCCTATTTTAAGAATTTTACAAACGTCTGACAAAACTGAAAAATGTAAATTTCCAATTTCAACCAAACATGCTAGAAATGCTCCAATTGAGCTAATTAGCTTATTGAGAGAATATTGCAATTGTCTGACAAAAGTGAAAAATGTAAATTTCCAATTTAAACCAAACATGCTAGAAATGCTCCAATTGAGCTAATTAGCTTATTGTGAGAATATTACAAACGTCTGACAAAAGTGAAAAATGTAAATTTCCAATTTCAACCAAACATGCTAGAAATGCTCCAATTGAGCTAATTAGCTTATTGAGAGAATATTGCAATTGTCTGACAAAAGTGAAAAATGTAAATTTCCAATTTCAACCAAACATGCCAGAAATGCTCCAATTGAGCTAATTAGCTTATTGTTAGAATATTACAAACGTCTGACAAAAGTGAAAAATGTAAATTTCCAATTTCAACCAAACATGCTAGAAATGCTCAAATTGCGCAAATAAGCCTATTTTAAGAATTTTACAAACGTCTGACAAAACTGAAAAATGTAAATTTCCAATTTCAACCAAACATGCTAGAAATGCTCCAATTGAGCTAATTAGCTTATTGAGAGAATATTGCAATTGTCTGACAAAAGTGAAAAATGTAAATTTCCAATTTAAACCAAACATGCTAGAAATGCTCCAATTGAGCTAATTAGCTTATTGTGAGAATATTACAAACGTCTGACAAAACTGAAAAATGTAAATTTCCAATTTCAACCAAACATGCTAGAAATGCTCCAATTGCGGAAATAAGCTTACTGTAAGAATTTTACAAACGTCTGACAAAAGTGAAAAAGTCTAAATTTCCAATTTCAACCAAACATGCTAGAAATGCTCCAATTGAGCTAATTACCTTATTGTGAGAATATTACAAACGTCTGACAAAAGTGAAAAATGTAAATTTCAAATTTTAACCAAACATGCTAGAAATGCTCAAATTGCGCAAATAAGCCTATTTTAAGAATTTTACAAACGTCTGACAAAACTGAAAAATGTAAATTTCCAATTTCAACCAAACATGCTAGAAATGCTCCAATTGAGCTAATTAGCTTATTGAGAGAATATTGCAATTGTCTGACAAAAGTGAAAAATGTAAATTTCCAATTTAAACCAAACATGCTAGAAATGCTCCAATTGAGCTAATTAGCTTATTGTGAGAATATTACAAACGTCTGACAAAACTGAAAAATGTAAATTTCCAATTTCAACCAAACATGCTAGAAATGCTCCAATTGCGGAAATAAGCTTACTGTAAGAATTTTACAAACGTCTGACAAAAGTGAAAAAGTCTAAATTTCCAATTTCAACCAAACATGCTAGAAATGCTCCAATTGAGCTAATTACCTTATTGTGAGAATATTACAAACGTCTGACAAAAGTGAAAAATGTAAATTTCAAATTTTAACCAAACATGATAGAAATGCTCAAATTGCGCAAATAAGCCTACTGTAAGAATTTTACAAACGTCTGACAAAACTGAAAAATGTAAATTTCCAATTTCAACCAAACATGCTAGAAATGCTCCAATTGAGCTAATTAGCTTATTGTGAGAATATTGCAATTGTCTGACAAAAGTGAAAAATGTAAATTTACAATTTCAACCAAACATGTTAGAAATGCTCCAATTGAGCTAATTAGCTTATTGTGAGAATATTACAAACGTATGACAAAACTGAAAAATGTAAATTTCCAATTTCAACCAAACATGCTAGAAATGCTCCAATTGAGCTAATTAGCTTATTGTGAGAATATTACAAACGTTTGCCAAAAGTGAAAAATGTAAATTTCCAATTTCAACCAAACTGCTAGAAATGCTCAAATTGCGCAAATAAGCCTACTGTAAGAATTTTACAAACGTCTGACAAAACTGAAAAATGTAAATTTCCAATTTCAACCAAACATGCTAGAAATGCTCCAATTGAGCTAATTAGCTTATTGAGAGAATATTGCAATTGTCTGACAAAAGTGAAAAATGTAAATTTCCAATTTCAACCAAACATGCTAGAAATGCTCCAATTGAGCTAATTAGCTTATTGTGAGAATATTACAAACGTCTGACAAAAGTGAAAAATGTAAATTTCCAATTTCAACCAAACAAGCTAGAAATGCTCCAATTGCGCGAATAAGCCTACTGTATGAATTTTACAAACGTCTGACAAAACTGAAAAATGTAAATTTTCAATTTCAACCAAACATGCTAGAAATGCTCCAATTGAGCTAATTAGCTTATTGTGAGAATATTACAAACGTCTGACAAAACTGAAAAATGTAAATTTTCCATTTCAACCAAACATGCTAGAAATGCTCCAACTGAGCTAATTAGTTTATTGTGAGAATATTACAAACGTCTGACAAAACTGAAAAATGTAAATTTTCAATTTCAACCAAACATGCTAGAAATGCTCCAATTGAGCTAATTAGCTTATTGTGAGAATATTGCAATTGTCTGACAAAAGTGAAAAATGTAAATTTCCAATTTCAACCAAACATGCTAGAAATGCTCCAATTGAGCTAATTAGCTTATTGTGAGAATATTACAAACGTCTGACAAAACTGAAAAATGTAAATTTTCAATTTCAACCAAACATGCTAGAAATGCTCCAACTGACCTAATTAGTTTATTGTGAGAATATTACAAACGTCTGACAAAACTGAAAAATGTAAATTTTCAATTTCAACCAAACATGCTAGAAATGCTCCAATTGAGCTAATTAGTTTATTGTGAGAATATTGCAATTGTCTGACAAAACTGAAAAATGTAAATTTCCAATTTCAACCAAACATGCTAGAAATGCTCCAATTGAGCAAATTAGCTTATTGTGAGAATATTACAAACGTCTGACAAAACTGAAAGATGTAAATTTTCAATTTCAACCAAACATGCTAGAAATGCTCCAACTGAGCTAATTAGTTTATTGTGAGAATATTACAAACGTCTGACAAAACTGAAAAATGTAAATTTTCAATTTTAACCAAACATACTAGAAATGCTCCAATTGAGCTAATTAGCTTATTGTGAGAATATTGCAATTGTCTGACAAAAGTGAAAAATGTAAATTTCCAATTTCAACCAAACATGCTAGAAATGCTCCAATTGCGGAAATAAGCTTACTGTAAGAATTTTACAAACGTCTGACAAAACTGAAAAATGTAAATTTCCATTTTCAACCAAACATGCTAGAAATGCTCCAATTGCGGAAATAAGCTTACTGTAAGAATTTTACAAACGTCTGACAAAACTGAAAAATGAAAATTTCCATTTTCAACCAAACATGCTAGAAATGCTCCAATTGAGCTAATTAGCTTATTGAGAGAATATTGCAATTGTCTGACAAAAGTGAAAAATGTAAATTTCCAATTTCAACTAAACATGCTAAAAATGCTCCAATTGAGCTAATTAGCTTAATGTGAGAATATTACAAACGTCTGACCAAACTGAAAAATGTAAATTTCCAATTTCAACCAAACATGCTAGAAATGCTCCAATTGAGCTAATTAGCTTATTGTGAGAATATTACAAACGTCTGACAAAACTGAAAAATGTAATATTCCAGTTTCAACCAAACATGCTAGAAATGCTCCAATTGAGCTAATTAGCTTATTGTGAGAATATTGCAATTGTCTGACAAAAGTGAAAAATGTAAATTTCCAATTTCAACCAAACATGCTAGAAATGCTCCAATTGAGCTAATTAGCTTATTGTGAGAATATTACAAACGTCTGACAAAAGTGAAAAATGTAAATTTCCAATTTCAACCAAACATGCTAGAAATGCTCCAATTGAGCTAATTAGCTTATTGTGAGAATATTACAAACGTCTGACAAAAGTGAAAAATGTAAATTTCCAATTTCAATCAAACATGCTAGAAATGCTCAAATTGCGCAAATAAGCCTACTGTAAGAATATTTCAAACGTTTGACAAAAGTGAAAAATGTAAATTTCCAATTTCAACCAAACATGCTAGAAATGCTCAAATTGCGCAAATAAGCCTATTTTAAGAATTTTACAAACGTCTGACAAAACTGAAAAATGTAAATTTCCAATTTCAACCAAACATGCTAGAAATGCTCCAATTGAGCTAATTAGCTTATTGAGAGAATATTGCAATTGTCTGACAAAAGTGAAAAATGTAAATTTCCAATTTAAACCAAACATGCTAGAAATGCTCCAATTGAGCTAATTAGCTTATTGTGAGAATATTACAAACGTCTGACAAAAGTGAAAAATGTAAATTTCCAATTTCAACCAAACATGCTAGAAATGCTCCAATTGAGCTAATTAGCTTATTGAGAGAATATTGCAATTGTCTGACAAAAGTGAAAAATGTAAATTTCCAATTTCAACCAAACATGCCAGAAATGCTCCAATTGAGCTAATTAGCTTATTGTTAGAATATTACAAACGTCTGACAAAAGTGAAAAATGTAAATTTCCAATTTCAACCAAACATGCTAGAAATGCTCAAATTGCGCAAATAAGCCTATTTTAAGAATTTTACAAACGTCTGACAAAACTGAAAAATGTAAATTTCCAATTTCAACCAAACATGCTAGAAATGCTCCAATTGAGCTAATTAGCTTATTGAGAGAATATTGCAATTGTCTGACAAAAGTGAAAAATGTAAATTTCCAATTTAAACCAAACATGCTAGAAATGCTCCAATTGAGCTAATTAGCTTATTGTGAGAATATTACAAACGTCTGACAAAACTGAAAAATGTAAATTTCCAATTTCAACCAAACATGCTAGAAATGCTCCAATTGCGGAAATAAGCTTACTGTAAGAATTTTACAAACGTCTGACAAAAGTGAAAAAGTCTAAATTTCCAATTTCAACCAAACATGCTAGAAATGCTCCAATTGAGCTAATTACCTTATTGTGAGAATATTACAAACGTCTGACAAAAGTGAAAAATGTAAATTTCAAATTTTAACCAAACATGCTAGAAATGCTCAAATTGCGCAAATAAGCCTATTTTAAGAATTTTACAAACGTCTGACAAAACTGAAAAATGTAAATTTCCAATTTCAACCAAACATGCTAGAAATGCTCCAATTGAGCTAATTAGCTTATTGAGAGAATATTGCAATTGTCTGACAAAAGTGAAAAATGTAAATTTCCAATTTAAACCAAACATGCTAGAAATGCTCCAATTGAGCTAATTAGCTTATTGTGAGAATATTACAAACGTCTGACAAAACTGAAAAATGTAAATTTCCAATTTCAACCAAACATGCTAGAAATGCTCCAATTGCGGAAATAAGCTTACTGTAAGAATTTTACAAACGTCTGACAAAAGTGAAAAAGTCTAAATTTCCAATTTCAACCAAACATGCTAGAAATGCTCCAATTGAGCTAATTACCTTATTGTGAGAATATTACAAACGTCTGACAAAAGTGAAAAATGTAAATTTCAAATTTTAACCAAACATGATAGAAATGCTCAAATTGCGCAAATAAGCCTACTGTAAGAATTTTACAAACGTCTGACAAAACTGAAAAATGTAAATTTCCAATTTCAACCAAACATGCTAGAAATGCTCCAATTGAGCTAATTAGCTTATTGTGAGAATATTGCAATTGTCTGACAAAAGTGAAAAATGTAAATTTACAATTTCAACCAAACATGTTAGAAATGCTCCAATTGAGCTAATTAGCTTATTGTGAGAATATTACAAACGTATGACAAAACTGAAAAATGTAAATTTCCAATTTCAACCAAACATGCTAGAAATGCTCCAATTGAGCTAATTAGCTTATTGTGAGAATATTACAAACGTTTGCCAAAAGTGAAAAATGTAAATTTCCAATTTCAACCAAACTGCTAGAAATGCTCAAATTGCGCAAATAAGCCTACTGTAAGAATTTTACAAACGTCTGACAAAACTGAAAAATGTAAATTTCCAATTTCAACCAAACATGCTAGAAATGCTCCAATTGAGCTAATTAGCTTATTGAGAGAATATTGCAATTGTCTGACAAAAGTGAAAAATGTAAATTTCCAATTTCAACCAAACATGCTAGAAATGCTCCAATTGAGCTAATTAGCTTATTGTGAGAATATTACAAACGTCTGACAAAAGTGAAAAATGTAAATTTCCAATTTCAACCAAACAAGCTAGAAATGCTCCAATTGCGCGAATAAGCCTACTGTATGAATTTTACAAACGTCTGACAAAACTGAAAAATGTAAATTTTCAATTTCAACCAAACATGCTAGAAATGCTCCAATTGAGCTAATTAGCTTATTGTGAGAATATTACAAACGTCTGACAAAACTGAAAAATGTAAATTTTCCATTTCAACCAAACATGCTAGAAATGCTCCAACTGAGCTAATTAGTTTATTGTGAGAATATTACAAACGTCTGACAAAACTGAAAAATGTAAATTTTCAATTTCAACCAAACATGCTAGAAATGCTCCAATTGAGCTAATTAGCTTATTGTGAGAATATTGCAATTGTCTGACAAAAGTGAAAAATGTAAATTTCCAATTTCAACCAAACATGCTAGAAATGCTCCAATTGAGCTAATTAGCTTATTGTGAGAATATTACAAACGTCTGACAAAACTGAAAAATGTAAATTTTCAATTTCAACCAAACATGCTAGAAATGCTCCAACTGACCTAATTAGTTTATTGTGAGAATATTACAAACGTCTGACAAAACTGAAAAATGTAAATTTTCAATTTCAACCAAACATGCTAGAAATGCTCCAATTGAGCTAATTAGTTTATTGTGAGAATATTGCAATTGTCTGACAAAACTGAAAAATGTAAATTTCCAATTTCAACCAAACATGCTAGAAATGCTCCAATTGAGCAAATTAGCTTATTGTGAGAATATTACAAACGTCTGACAAAACTGAAAGATGTAAATTTTCAATTTCAACCAAACATGCTAGAAATGCTCCAACTGAGCTAATTAGTTTATTGTGAGAATATTACAAACGTCTGACAAAACTGAAAAATGTAAATTTTCAATTTTAACCAAACATACTAGAAATGCTCCAATTGAGCTAATTAGCTTATTGTGAGAATATTGCAATTGTCTGACAAAAGTGAAAAATGTAAATTTCCAATTTCAACCAAACATGCTAGAAATGCTCCAATTGAGCTAATTAGCTTATTGTGAGAATATTACAAACGTCTGACAAAACTGAAAAATGTAAATTTCCAATTTCAACCATACATGCTAGAAATGCTCCAATTGAGCTAATTAGCTTATTGAGAGAATATTGCAATTGTCTGACAAAAGTGAAAAATGTAAATTTCCAATTTCAACCAAACATGCCAGAAATGCTCCAATTGAGCTAATTAGCTTATTGTGAGAATATTACAAACGTCTGACAAAAGTGAAAAATGTAAATTTCCAATTTCAACCAAACATGCTAGAAATGCTCAAATTCCGCAAATAAGCCTATTTTAAGAATTTTACAAACGTCTGACAAAACTGAAAAATGTAAATTTCCAATTTCAACCAAACATGCTAGAAATGCTCCAATTGAGCTAATTAGCTTATTGAGAGAATATTGCAATTGTCTGACAAAAGTGAAAAATGTAAATTTCCAATTTAAACCAAACATGCTAGAAATGCTCCAATTGAGCTAATTAGCTTATTGTGAGAATATTACAAACGTCTGACAAAACTGAAAAATGTAAATTTCCAATTTCAACCAAACATGCTAGAAATGCTCCAATTGCGGAAATAAGCTTACTGTAAGAATTTTACAAACGTCTGACAAAAGTGAAAAAGTCTAAATTTCCAATTTCAACCAAACATGCTAGAAATGCTCCAATTGAGCTAATTAGCTTATTGTGAGAATATTACAAACGTCTGACAAAAGTGAAAAATGTAAATTTCCAATTTCAACCAAACATGCTAGAAATGCTCAAATTGCGCAAATAAGCCTATTGTAAGAATTTTACAAACGTCTGACAAAACTGAAAAATGTAAATTTCCAATTTCAACCAAACATGCTAGAAATGCTCCAATTGAGCTAATTAGCTTATTGATAGAATATTGCAATTGTCTGACAAAAGTGAAAAATGTAAATTTCCAATTTCAACCAAACATGCTAGAAATGCTCTAATTGAGCTAATTAGCTTATTGTGAGAATATTACAAACGTCTGACAAAAGTGAAAAATGTAAATTTCCAATTTCAACCAAACATGCTAGAAATGCTCAAATTGCGCAAATAAGCCTACTGTAAGAGTTTTACAAACGTCTGACAAAACTGAAAAATGTAAATTTCCAATTTCAACCAAACATGCTAGAAATGCTCCAATTGAGCTAATTAGCTTATTGTGAGAATATTACAAACGTCTGCCAAAAGTGAAAAATGTAAATTTCCAATTTCAACCAAACATGCTAGAAATGCTCAAATTGCGCAAATAAGCCTACTGTAAGAATTTTACAAACGTCTGACAAAACTGAAAAATGTAAATTTCCAATTTCAACCAAACATGCTAGAAATGCTCCAATTGAGCTAATTAGCTTATTGAGAGAATATTGCAATTGTCTGACAAAAGTGAAAAATTTAAATTTCCAATTTAAACCAAACATGCTAGAAATGCTCCAATTTCGGAAATAAGCTTACTGTAAGAATTTTACAAACGTCTGACAAAACTGAAAAATGTAAATTTCCAACTTCAACCAAACATGCTAGAAATGCTCAAATTGCGCAAATAAGCCTATTGTAAGAATTTTACAAACGTCTGACAAGACTGAAAAATGTAAATTTCCAATTTCAACCAAACATGCTAGAAATGCTCCAATTGAGCTAATTAGCTTATTGAGAGAATATTGCAATTGTCTGACAAAAGTGAAAAATGTAAATTTCCAATTTCAACCAAACATGCTAGAAATGCTCCAATTGAGCTAATTAGCTTATTGTGAGAATATTACAAACGTCTGACAAAACTGAAAAATGTAAATTTCCAATTTCAACCAAACATGCTAGAAATGCTCCAATTGAGCTAATTAGCTTATTGAGAGAATATTGCAATTGTCTGACTAAAGTGAAAAATTTAAATTTCCAATTTCAACCAAACATGCCAGAAATGCTCCAATTGAGCTAATTAGCTTATTGTGAGAATATTACAAACGTCTGACAAAAGTGAAAAATGTAAATTTCCAAATTCAACCAAACATGCTAGAAATGCTCAAATTGCGCAAATAAGCCTATTTTAAGAATTTTACAAACGTCTGACAAAACTGAAAAATGTAAATTTCCAATTTCAACCAAACATGCTAGAAATGCTCCAATTGAGCTAATTAGCTTATTGAAAGAATATTGCAATTGTCTGACAAAAGTGAAAAATGTAAATTTCCATTTTAAACCAAACATGCTAGAAATGCTCCAATTGAGCTAATTAGCTTATTGTGAGAATATTACAAACGTCTGACAAAAGTGAAAAATGTAAATTTCCAATTTCAACCAAACATGCTAGAAATGCTCCAATTGAGCTAATTAGCTTATTGTGAGAATATTACAAACGTCTGACAAAAGTGAAAAATGTAAATTTCCAATTTCAACCAAACATGCTAGAAATGCTCCAATTGAGCTAATTAGCTTATTGTGAGAATATTACAAACGTCTGACAAAAGTGAAAAATGTAAATTTCCAATTTCAATCAAACATGCTAGAAATGCTCAAATTGCGCAAATAAGCCTACTGTAAGAATATTTCAAACGTTTGACAAAAGTGAAAAATGTAAATTTCCAATTTCAACCAAACATGCTAGAAATGCTCAAATTGCGCAAATAAGCCTATTTTAAGAATTTTACAAACGTCTGACAAAACTGAAAAATGTAAATTTCCAATTTCAACCAAACATGCTAGAAATGCTCCAATTGAGCTAATTAGCTTATTGAGAGAATATTGCAATTGTCTGACAAAAGTGAAAAATGTAAATTTCCAATTTAAACCAAACATGCTAGAAATGCTCCAATTGAGCTAATTAGCTTATTGTGAGAATATTACAAACGTCTGACAAAAGTGAAAAATGTAAATTTCCAATTTCAACCAAACATGCTAGAAATGCTCCAATTGAGCTAATTAGCTTATTGAGAGAATATTGCAATTGTCTGACAAAAGTGAAAAATGTAAATTTCCAATTTCAACCAAACATGCCAGAAATGCTCCAATTGAGCTAATTAGCTTATTGTTAGAATATTACAAACGTCTGACAAAAGTGAAAAATGTAAATTTCCAATTTCAACCAAACATGCTAGAAATGCTCAAATTGCGCAAATAAGCCTATTTTAAGAATTTTACAAACGTCTGACAAAACTGAAAAATGTAAATTTCCAATTTCAACCAAACATGCTAGAAATGCTCCAATTGAGCTAATTAGCTTATTGAGAGAATATTGCAATTGTCTGACAAAAGTGAAAAATGTAAATTTCCAATTTAAACCAAACATGCTAGAAATGCTCCAATTGAGCTAATTAGCTTATTGTGAGAATATTACAAACGTCTGACAAAACTGAAAAATGTAAATTTCCAATTTCAACCAAACATGCTAGAAATGCTCCAATTGCGGAAATAAGCTTACTGTAAGAATTTTACAAACGTCTGACAAAAGTGAAAAAGTCTAAATTTCCAATTTCAACCAAACATGCTAGAAATGCTCCAATTGAGCTAATTACCTTATTGTGAGAATATTACAAACGTCTGACAAAAGTGAAAAATGTAAATTTCAAATTTTAACCAAACATGATAGAAATGCTCAAATTGCGCAAATAAGCCTACTGTAAGAATTTTACAAACGTCTGACAAAACTGAAAAATGTAAATTTCCAATTTCAACCAAACATGCTAGAAATGCTCCAATTGAGCTAATTAGCTTATTGTGAGAATATTGCAATTGTCTGACAAAAGTGAAAAATGTAAATTTACAATTTCAACCAAACATGTTAGAAATGCTCCAATTGAGCTAATTAGCTTATTGTGAGAATATTACAAACGTATGACAAAACTGAAAAATGTAAATTTCCAATTTCAACCAAACATGCTAGAAATGCTCCAATTGAGCTAATTAGCTTATTGTGAGAATATTACAAACGTTTGCCAAAAGTGAAAAATGTAAATTTCCAATTTCAACCAAACTGCTAGAAATGCTCAAATTGCGCAAATAAGCCTACTGTAAGAATTTTACAAACGTCTGACAAAACTGAAAAATGTAAATTTCCAATTTCAACCAAACATGCTAGAAATGCTCCAATTGAGCTAATTAGCTTATTGAGAGAATATTGCAATTGTCTGACAAAAGTGAAAAATGTAAATTTCCAATTTCAACCAAACATGCTAGAAATGCTCCAATTGAGCTAATTAGCTTATTGTGAGAATATTACAAACGTCTGACAAAAGTGAAAAATGTAAATTTCCAATTTCAACCAAACAAGCTAGAAATGCTCCAATTGCGCGAATAAGCCTACTGTATGAATTTTACAAACGTCTGACAAAACTGAAAAATGTAAATTTTCAATTTCAACCAAACATGCTAGAAATGCTCCAATTGAGCTAATTAGCTTATTGTGAGAATATTACAAACGTCTGACAAAACTGAAAAATGTAAATTTTCCATTTCAACCAAACATGCTAGAAATGCTCCAACTGAGCTAATTAGTTTATTGTGAGAATATTACAAACGTCTGACAAAACTGAAAAATGTAAATTTTCAATTTCAACCAAACATGCTAGAAATGCTCCAATTGAGCTAATTAGCTTATTGTGAGAATATTGCAATTGTCTGACAAAAGTGAAAAATGTAAATTTCCAATTTCAACCAAACATGCTAGAAATGCTCCAATTGAGCTAATTAGCTTATTGTGAGAATATTACAAACGTCTGACAAAACTGAAAAATGTAAATTTTCAATTTCAACCAAACATGCTAGAAATGCTCCAACTGAGCTAATTAGTTTATTGTGAGAATATTACAAACGTCTGACAAAACTGAAAAATGTAAATTTTCAATTTCAACCAAACATGCTAGAAATGCTCCAATTGAGCTAATTAGTTTATTGTGAGAATATTGCAATTGTCTGACAAAACTGAAAAATGTAAATTTCCAATTTCAACCAAACATGCTAGAAATGCTCCAATTGAGCAAATTAGCTTATTGTGAGAATATTACAAACGTCTGACAAAACTGAAAAATGTAAATTTTCAATTTCAACCAAACATGCTAGAAATGCTCCAACTGAGCTAATTAGTTTATTGTGAGAATATTACAAACGTCTGACAAAACTGAAAAATGTAAATTTTCAATTTTAACCAAACATACTAGAAATGCTCCAATTGAGCTAATTAGCTTATTGTGAGAATATTGCAATTGTCTGACAAAAGTGAAAAATGTAAATTTCCAATTTCAACCAAACATGCTAGAAATGCTCCAATTGAGCTAATTAGCTTATTGTGAGAATATTACAAACGTCTGACAAAACTGAAAAATGTAAATTTCCAATTTCAACCATACATGCTAGAAATGCTCCAATTGAGCTAATTAGCTTATTGAGAGAATATTGCAATTGTCTGACAAAAGTGAAAAATGTAAATTTCCAATTTCAACCAAACATGCCAGAAATGCTCCAATTGAGCTAATTAGCTTATTGTGAGAATATTACAAACGTCTGACAAAAGTGAAAAATGTAAATTTCCAATTTCAACCAAACATGCTAGAAATGCTCAAATTGCGCAAATAAGCCTATTTTAAGAATTTTACAAACGTCTGACAAAACTGAAAAATGTAAATTTCCAATTTCAACCAAACATGCTAGAAATGCTCCAATTGAGCTAATTAGCTTATTGAGAGAATATTGCAATTGTCTGACAAAAGTGAAAAATGTAAATTTCCAATTTAAACCAAACATGCTAGAAATGCTCCAATTGAGCTAATTAGCTTATTGTGAGAATATTACAAACGTCTGACAAAACTGAAAAATGTAAATTTCCAATTTCAACCAAACATGCTAGAAATGCTCCAATTGCGGAAATAAGCTTACTGTAAGAATTTTACAAACGTCTGACAAAAGTGAAAAAGTCTAAATTTCCAATTTCAACCAAACATGCTAGAAATGCTCCAATTGAGCTAATTAGCTTATTGTGAGAATATTACAAACGTCTGACAAAAGTGAAAAATGTAAATTTCCAATTTCAACCAAACATGCTAGAAATGCTCAAATTGCGCAAATAAGCCTATTGTAAGAATTTTACAAACGTCTGACAAAACTGAAAAATGTAAATTTCCAATTTCAACCAAACATGCTAGAAATGCTCCAATTGAGCTAATTAGCTTATTGATAGAATATTGCAATTGTCTGACAAAAGTGAAAAATGTAAATTTCCAATTTCAACCAAACATGCTAGAAATGCTCTAATTGAGCTAATTAGCTTATTGTGAGAATATTACAAACGTCTGACAAAAGTGAAAAATGTAAATTTCCAATTTCAACCAAACATGCTAGAAATGCTCAAATTGCGCAAATAAGCCTACTGTAAGAGTTTTACAAACGTCTGACAAAACTGAAAAATGTAAATTTCCAATTTCAACCAAACATGCTAGAAATGCTCCAATTGAGCTAATTAGCTTATTGTGAGAATATTACAAACGTCTGCCAAAAGTGAAAAATGTAAATTTCCAATTTCAACCAAACATGCTAGAAATGCTCAAATTGCGCAAATAAGCCTACTGTAAGAATTTTACAAACGTCTGACAAAACTGAAAAATGTAAATTTCCAATTTCAACCAAACATGCTAGAAATGCTCCAATTGAGCTAATTAGCTTATTGAGAGAATATTGCAATTGTCTGACAAAAGTGAAAAATTTAAATTTCCAATTTAAACCAAACATGCTAGAAATGCTCCAATTGCGGAAATAAGCTTACTGTCAGAATTTTACAAACGTCTGACAAAACTGAAAAATGTAAATTTCCAACTTCAACCAAACATGCTAGAAATGCTCAAATTGCGCAAATAAGCCTATTGTAAGAATTTTACAAACGTCTGACAAGACTGAAAAATGTAAATTTCCAATTTCAACCAAACATGCTAGAAATGCTCCAATTGAGCTAATTAGCTTATTGAGAGAATATTGCAATTGTCTGACAAAAGTGAAAAATGTAAATTTCCAATTTCAACCAAACATGCTAGAAATGCTCCAATTGAGCTAATTAGCTTATTGTGAGAATATTACAAACGTCTGACAAAACTGAAAAATGTAAATTTCCAATTTCAACCAAACATGCTAGAAATGCTCCAATTGAGCTAATTAGCTTATTGAGAGAATATTGCAATTGTCTGACAAAAGTGAAAAATTTAAATTTCCAATTTCAACCAAACATGCCAGAAATGCTCCAATTGAGCTAATTAGCTTATTGTGAGAATATTACAAACGTCTGACAAAAGTGAAAAATGTAAATTTCCAATTTCAACCAAACATGCTAGAAATGCTCAAATTGCGCAAATAAGCCTATTTTAAGAATTTTACAAACGTCTGACAAAACTGAAAAATGTAAATTTCCAATTTCAACCAAACATGCTAGAAATGCTCCAATTGAGCTAATTAGCTTATTGAGAGAATATTGCAATTGTCTGACAAAAGTGAAAAATGTAAATTTCCATTTTAAACCAAACATGCTAGAAATGCTCCAATTGAGCTAATTAGCTTATTGTGAGAATATTACAAACGTCTGACAAAAGTGAAAAATGTAAATTTCCAATTTCAACCAAACATGCTAGAAATGCTCCAATTGAGCTAATTAGCTTATTGAGAGAATATTGCAATTGTCTGACAAAAGTGAAAAATGTAAATTTCCAATTTCAACCAAACATGCCAGAAATGCTCCAATTGAGCTAATTAGCTTATTGTGAGAATATTACAAACGTCTGACAAAAGTGAAAAATGTAAATTTCCAATTTCAACCAAACATGCTAGAAATGCTCAAATTGCGCAAATAAGCCTATTTTAAGAATTTTACAAACGTCTGACAAAACTGAGAAATGTAAATTTCCAATTTCAACCAAACATGCTAGAAATGCTCCAATTGAGCTAATTAGCTTAGTGAGAGAATATTGCAATTGTCTGACAAAAGTGAAAAATGTAAATTTACAATTTCAACCAAACATGTTAGAAATGCTCCAATTGAGCTAATTAGCTTATTGTGAGAATATTACAAACGTATGACAAAACTGAAAAATGTAAATTTCCAATTTCAACCAAACATGCTAGAAATGCTCCAATTGAGCTAATTAGCTTATTGTGAGAATATTACAAACGTTTGCCAAAAGTGAAAAATGTAAATTTCCAATTTCAACCAAACTGCTAGAAATGCTCAAATTGCGCAAATAAGCCTACTGTAGGAATTTTACAAACGTCTGACAAAACTGAAAAATGTAACTTTCCAATTTCAACCAAACATGCTAGAAATGCTCCAATTGAGCTAATTAGCTTATTGTGAGAATATTGCAATTGTCTGACAAAAGTGAAAAATGTAAATTTCCAATTTCAACCAAACATGCTAGAAATGCTCCAATTGAGCTAATTAGCTTATTGTGAGAATATTACAAACGTCTGACAAAAGTGAAAAATGTAAATTTCCAATTTCAACCAAACATGCTAGAAATGCTCAAATTGCGCAAATAAGCCTATTGTAAGAATTTTACAAACGTCTGACAAAACTGAAAAATGTAAATTTCCAATTTCAACCAAACATGCTAGAAATGCTCCAATTGAGCTAATTAGCTTATTGATAGAATATTGCAATTGTCTGACAAAAGTGAAAAATGTAAATTTCCAATTTCAACCAAACATGCTAGAAATGCTCCAATTGAGCTAATTAGCTTCTTGTGAGAATATTACAAACGTCTGACAAAAGTGAAAAATGTAAATTTCCAATTTCAACCAAACATGCTAGAAATGCTCAAATTGCGCAAATAAGCCTACTGTAAGAGTTTTACAAACGTCTGACAAAACTGAAAAATGTAAATTTCCAATTTCAACCAAACATGCTAGAAATGCTCCAATTGAGCTAATTAGCTTATTGTGAGAATATTACAAACGTCTGCCAAAAGTGAAAAATGTAAATTTCCAATTTCAACCAAACATGCTAGAAATGCTCAAATTGCGCAAATAAGCCTACTGTAAGAATTTTACAAACGTCTGACAAAACTGAAAAATGTAAATTTCCAATTTCAACCAAACATGCTAGAAATGCTCCAATTGAGCTAATTAGCTTATTGAGAGAATATTGCAATTGTCTGACAAAAGTGAAAAATTTAAATTTCCAATTTAAACCAAACATGCTAGAAATGCTCCAATTGCGGAAATAAGCTTACTGTAAGAATTTTACAAACGTCTGACAAAACTGAAAAATGTAAATTTCCAACTTCAACCAAACATGCTAGAAATGCTCAAATTGCGCAAATAAGCCTATTGTAAGAATTTTACAAACGTCTGACAAAACTGAAAAATGTAAATTTCCAATTTCAACCAAACATGCTAGAAATGCTCCAATTGAGCTAATTAGCTTATTGAGAGAATATTGCAATTGTCTGACAAAAGTGAAAAATGTAAATTTCCAATTTCAACCAAACATGCTAGAAATGCTCCAATTGAGCTAATTAGCTTATTGTGAGAATATTACAAACGTCTGACAAAACTGAAAAATGTAAATTTCCAATTTCAACCAAACATGCTAGAAATGCTCCAATTGAGCTAATTAGCTTATTGAGAGAATATTGCAATTGTCTGACAAAAGTGAAAAATTTAAATTTCCAATTTCAACCAAACATGCCAGAAATGCTCCAATTGAGCTAATTAGCTTATTGTGAGAATATTACAAACGTCTGACAAAAGTGAAAAATGTAAATTTCCAATTTCAACCAAACATGCTAGAAATGCTCAAATTGCGCAAATAAGCCTATTTTAAGAATTTTACAAACGTCTGACAAAACTGAAAAATGTAAATTTCCAATTTCAACCAAACATGCTAGAAATGCTCCAATTGAGCTAATTAGCTTATTGAGAGAATATTGCAATTGTCTGACAAAAGTGAAAAATGTAAATTTCCATTTTAAACCAAAACTGCTAGAAATGCTCCAATTGAGCTAATTAGCTTATTGTGAGAATATTACAAACGTCTGACAAAAGTGAAAAATGTAAATTTCCAATTTCAACCAAACATGCTAGAAATGCTCCAATTGAGCTAATTAGCTTATTGAGAGAATATTGCAATTGTCTGACAAAAGTGAAAAATGTAAATTTCCAATTTCAACCAAACATGCCAGAAATGCTCCAATTGAGCTAATTAGCTTATTGTGAGAATATTACAAACGTCTGACAAAAGTGAAAAATGTAAATTTCCAATTTCAACCAAACATGCTAGAAATGCTCAAATTGCGCAAATAAGCCTATTTTAAGAATTTTACAAACGTCTGACAAAACTGAGAAATGTAAATTTCCAATTTCAACCAAACATGCTAGAAATGCTCCAATTGAGCTAATTAGCTTATTGAGAGAATATTGCAATTGTCTGACAAAAGTGAAAAATGTAAATTTCCAATTTAAACCAAACATGCTAGAAATGCTCCAATTGAGCTAATTAGTTTATTGTGAGAATATTACAAACGTCTGACAAAACTGAAAAATGTAAATTTCCAATTTCAACCAAACATGCTAGAAATGCTCCAATTGCGGAAATAAGCTTACTGTAAGAATTTTACAAACGTCTGACAAAAGAGAAAAAGTCTAAATTTCCAATTTCAACCAAACATGCTAGAAATGCTCCAATTGAGCTAATTACCTTATTGTGAGAATATTACAAACGTCTGACAAAAGTGAAAAATGTAAATTTCAAATTTTAACCAAACATGATAGAAATGCTCCAATTGAGCTAATTACCTAATTACCTTAAAAATTGCGCAAATAAGCCTACTGTAAGAATTTTACAAACGTCTTACAAAACTGAAAAATGTAAATTTCCAATTTCAACCAAACATGCTAGAAATGCTCCAATTGAGCTAATTAGCTTATTGTGAGAATATTGCAATTGTCTGACAAAAGTGAAAAATGTAAATTTACAATTTCAACCAAACATGTTAGAAATGCTCCAATTGAGCTAATTAGCTTATTGTGAGAATATTACAAACGTCTGACAAAACTGAAAAATGTAAATTTCCAATTTCAACCAAACATGCTAGAAATGCTCCAATTGAGCTAATTAGCTTATTGTGAGAATATTACAAACGTTTGCCAAAAGTGAAAAATGTAAATTTCCAATTTCAACCAAACTGCTAGAAATGCTCAAAGTGCGCAAATAAGCCTACTGTAAGAATTTTACAAACGTCTGACAAAACTGAAAAATGTAAATTTCCAATTTCAACCAAACATGCTAGAAATGCTCCAATTGAGCTAATTAGCTTATTGAGAGAATATTGCAATTGTCTGACAAAAGTGAAAAATGTAAATTTCCAATTTCAACCAAACATGCTAGAAATGCTCCAATTGAGCTAATTAGCTTATTGTGAGAATATTACAAACGTCTGACAAAAGTGAAAAATGTAAATTTCCAATTTCAACCAAACATGCTAGAAATGCTCAAATTGCGCAAATAAGCCTACTGTAAGAATTTTACAAACATCCGACAAACTGAAAAATGTAAATTTCCAATTTCAACCAAACATGCTAGAAATGCTCCAATTGAGCTAATTAGCTTATTGTGAGAATATTACAAACGTCTGACAAAACTGAAAAATGTGAATTTCCAATTTCAACCAAACATGCTAGAAATGCTCCAATTGCGCAAATAAGCCTACTGTAAGAATTTTACAAACGTCTGACAAAACTGAAAAATGTAAATTTTCAATTTCAACCAAACATGCTAGAAATGCTCCAATTGAGCTAATTAGCTTATTGTGAGAATATTGCAATTGTCTGACAAAAGTGAAAAATGTAAATTTCCAATTTCAACCAAACATGCTAGAAATGCTCCAATTGAGCTAATTAGCTTATTGTGAGAATATTACAAACGTCTGACTAAACTGAAAAATGTAAATTTTCAATTTCAACCAAACATGCTAGAAATGCTCCAATTGAGCTAATTAGCTTATTGTGAGAATATTACAAACGTCTGACCAAACTGAAAAATGTAAATTTCCAATTTCAACCAAACATGCTAGAAATGCTCCAATTGAGCTAATTAGCTTATTGTGAGAATATTACAAACGTCTGACAAAACTGAAAAATGTAAATTTCCAATTTCAACCATACATGCTAGAAATGCTCCAATTGAGCTAATTAGCTTATTGTGAGAATATTACAAACGTCTGACAAAACTGAAAAATGTAAATTTCCAATTTCAACCAAACATGCTAGAAATGCTCCAATTGAGCTAATTAGCTTATTGTGAGAATATTACAAACGTCTGACAAAACTGAAAAATGTGAATTTCCAATTTCAACCAAACATGCTAGAAATGCTCCGATTGCGCAAATGAGCCTACTGTAAGAATTTTACAAACGTCTGACAAAACTGAAAAATGTAAATTTTCAATTTCAACCAAACATGCTAGAAATGCTCCAACTGAGCTAATTAGTTTATTGTGAGAATATTACAAACGTCTGACAAAACTGAAAAATGTAAACTTTCAATTTCAACCAAACATGCTAGAAATGCTCCAATTGAGCTAATTAGCTTATTGTGAGAATATTACAAACGTCTGACAAAAGTGAAAAATGCAAATTTCCAATTTCAACCAAACATGCTAGAAATGCTCAAATTGCGCAAATAAGCCTATTGTAAGAATTTTACAAACGTCTGACAAAACTGAAAAATGTAAATTTCCAATTTCAACCAAACATGCTAGAAATGCTCCAATTGAGCTAATTAGCTTATTGAGAGAATATTGCAATTGTCTGACAAAAGTGAAAAATGTAAATTTCCAATTTCAACCAAACATGCTAGAAATGCTCGAATTGCGCAAATAAGCCTATTGTAAGAATTTTACAAACGTCTGACAAAACTGAAAAATGTAAAATTCCAATTTCAACCAAACATGCTAGAAATGCTCCAATTGAGCTAATTAGCTTATTGTGAGAATATTACAAACGTCTGACAACACTAAAAAATGTAAATTTCCAATTTCAACCAAACATGCTAGAAATGCTCCAATTGAGCTAATTAGCTTATTGTGAGAATATTACAAACGTCTGCCAAAAGTGAAAAATGTAAATTTCCAATTTCAACCAAACATGCTAGAAATGCTCCAATTTAGCTAATTAGCTTATTGTGAGAATATTACAAACGTCTGACAAAACTGAAAAATGTAAATTTCCAATTTCAACCAAACATGCTAGAAATGCTCCAATTGCGGAAATTAGCTTACTGTAAGAATTTTACAAACGTCTGACAAAACTGAAAAATGTAAATTTCCAATTTCAACCAAACATGCTAGAAATGCTCCAATTGAGCTAATTAGCTTATTGTGAGAATATTACAAACGTCTGACAAAACTGAAAAATGTAAATTTCCAATTTCAACCAAACATGCTAGAAATGCTCAAATTGCGCAAATAAGCCTACTGTAAGAATTTTACAAACGTCTGACAAAACTGAAAAATGTAAATTTCCAATTTCAACCAAACATGCTAGAAATGCTCCAATTGAGCTAATTAGCTTATTGTGAGAATATTACAAACGTTTGACAAAACTGAAAAATGTAAATTTCCAATTTCAACCAAACATGTTAGAAATGCTCCAATTGAGCTAATTAGCTTATTGTGAGAATATTGCAATCGTCTGACAAAAGTAAAAAATGTAAATTTCCAATTTCAACCAAACATGCTAGAAATTCTCCAATTGAGCTAATTAGCTTATTGTGAGAATATTACAAACGTCTGACTAAACTGAAAAATGTAAATTTTCAATTTCAACCAAACATGCTAGAAATGCTCCAATTGAGCTAATTAGCTTATTGTGAGAATATTGCAATTGTCTGACAAAAGTGAAAAATGTAAATTTCCAATTTCAACCAAACATGCTAGAAATGCTCCAATTGAGCTAATTAGCTTATTGTGAGAATTTTACAAACGTCTGACAAAACTGAAAAATGTAAATTCCCAATTTCAACCAAACATGCTAGAAATGCTCCAATTGAGCTAATTAGCTTATTGAGAGAATATTGCAATTGTCTGACAAAAGTGAAAAATGTAAATTTCCAATTTCAACCAAACATGCTAGAAATGCTCGAATTGCGCAAATAAGCCTATTGTAAGAATTTTACAAACGTCTGACAAAACTGAAAAATGTAAAATTCCAATTTCAACCAAACATGCTAGAAATGCTCCAATTGAGCTAATTAGCTTATTGTGAGAATATTACAAACGTCTGACAACACTAAAAAATGTAAATTTCCAATTTCAACCAAACATGCTAGAAATGCTCCAATTGAGCTAATTAGCTTATTGTGAGAATATTACAAACGTCTGCCAAAAGTGAAAAATGTAAATTTCCAATTTCAACCAAACATGCTAGAAATGCTCCAATTTAGCTAATTAGCTTATTGTGAGAATATTACAAACGTCTGACAAAACTGAAAAATGTAAATTTCCAATTTCAACCAAACATGCTAGAAATGCTCCAATTGCGGAAATTAGCTTACTGTAAGAATTTTACAAACGTCTGACAAAACTGAAAAATGTAAATTTCCAATTTCAACCAAACATGCTAGAAATGCTCCAATTGAGCTAATTAGCTTATTGTGAGAATATTACAAACGTCTGACAAAACTGAAAAATGTAAATTTCCAATTTCAACCAAACATGCTAGAAATGCTCAAATTGCGCAAATAAGCCTACTGTAAGAATTTTACAAACGTCTGACAAAACTGAAAAATGTAAATTTCCAATTTCAACCAAACATGCTAGAAATGCTCCAATTGAGCTAATTAGCTTATTGTGAGAATATTACAAACGTCTGACAAAACTGAAAAATGTCAATTTCCAATTTCAACCATACATGCTAGAAATGCTCCAATTGAGCTAATTAGCTTATTGTGAGAATATTACAAACGTCTGACAAAACTGAAAAATGTAAATTTCCAATTTCAACCAAACATGCTAGAAATGCTCCAATTGAGCTAATTAGCTTATTGTGAGAATATTACAAACGTTTGACAAAACTGAAAAATGTAAATTTCCAATTTCAACCAAACATGTTAGAAATGCTCCAATTGAGCTAATTAGCTTATTGTGAGAATATTGCAATCGTCTGACAAAAGTGAAAAATGTAAATTTCCAATTTCAACCAAACATGCTAGAAATTCTCCAATTGAGCTAATTATCTTATTGTGAGAATATTACAAACGTCTGACAAAAGTGAAAAATGTAAATTTCCAATTTCAACCAAGCATGCTAGAAATGCTCAAATTGCGCAAATAAGCCTACTGTAAGAGTTTTACAAACGTCTGACAAAACTGAAAAATGTAAATTTCCAATTTCAACCAAACATGCTAGAAATGCTCCAATTGAGCTAATTAGCTTATTGAGAGAATATTGCAATTGTCTGACAAAAGTGAAAAATGTAAATTTCCAATTTCAACCAAACATGCTAGAAATGCTCCAATTGAGCTAATTAGCTTATTGTGAGAATATTACAAACGTCTGACAAAACTGAAAAATGTAAATTTCCAATTTCAACCATACATGCTAGAAATGCTCCAATTGAGCTAATTAGCTTATTGTGAGAATATTACAAACGTCTGACAAAACTGAAAAATGTAAATTTCCAATTTCAACCAAACATGCTAGAAATGCTCCAATTGAGCTAATTAGCTTATTGTGAGAATATTACAAACGTCTGACAAAACTGAAAAATGTGAATTTCCAATTTCAACCAAACATGCTAGAAATGCTCCGATTGCGCAAATGAGCCTACTGTAAGAATTTTACAAACGTCTGACAAAACTGAAAAATGTAAATTTTCAATTTCAACCAAACATGCTAGAAATGCTCCAACTGAGCTAATTAGTTTATTGTGAGAATATTACAAACGTCTGACAAAACTGAAAAATGTAAACTTTCAATTTCAACCAAACATGCTAGAAATGCTCCAATTGAGCTAATTAGCTTATTGTGAGAATATTACAAACGTCTGACAAAAGTGAAAAATGCAAATTTCCAATTTCAACCAAACATGCTAGAAATGCTCAAATTGCGCAAATAAGCCTATTGTAAGAATTTTACAAACGTCTGACAAAACTGAAAAATGTAAATTTCCAATTTCAACCAAACATGCTAGAAATGCTCCAATTGAGCTAATTAGCTTATTGAGAGAATATTGCAATTGTCTGACAAAAGTGAAAAATGTAAATTTCCAATTTCAACCAAACATGCTAGAAATGCTCGAATTGCGCAAATAAGCCTATTGTAAGAATTTTACAAACGTCTGACAAAACTGAAAAATGTAAAATTCCAATTTCAACCAAACATGCTAGAAATGCTCCAATTGAGCTAATTAGCTTATTGTGAGAATATTACAAACGTCTGACAACACTAAAAAATGTAAATTTCCAATTTCAACCAAACATGCTAGAAATGCTCCAATTGAGCTAATTAGCTTATTGTGAGAATATTACAAACGTCTGCCAAAAGTGAAAAATGTAAATTTCCAATTTCAACCAAACATGCTAGAAATGCTCCAATTTAGCTAATTAGCTTATTGTGAGAATATTACAAACGTCTGACAAAACTGAAAAATGTAAATTTCCAATTTCAACCAAACATGCTAGAAATGCTCCAATTGAGCTAATTAGCTTATTGTGAGAATATTACAAACGTCTGACAAAACTGAAAAATGTAAATTTCCAATTTCAACCCAACATGCTAGAAATGCTCAAATTGCGCAAATAAGCCTACTGTAAGAATTTTACAAACGTCTGACAAAACTGAAAAATGTAAATTTCCAATTTCAACCAAACATGCTAGAAATGCTCCAATTGAGCTAATTAGCTTATTGTGAGAATATTACAAACGTCTGACAAAACTGAAAAATGTCAATTTCCAATTTCAACCATACATGCTAGAAATGCTCCAATTGAGCTAATTAGCTTATTGTGAGAATATTACAAACGTCTGACAAAACTGAAAAATGTAAATTTCCAATTTCAACCAAACATGCTAGAAATGCTCCAATTGAGCTAATTAGCTTATTGTGAGAATATTACAAACGTTTGACAAAACTGAAAAATGTAAATTTCCAATTTCAACCAAACATGTTAGAAATGCTCCAATTGAGCTAATTAGCTTATTGTGAGAATATTGCAATCGTCTGACAAAAGTGAAAAATGTAAATTTCCAATTTCAACCAAACATGCTAGAAATTCTCCAATTGAGCTAATTATCTTATTGTGAGAATATTACAAACGTCTGACAAAAGTGAAAAATGTAAATTTCCAATTTCAACCAAACATGCTAGAAATGCTCAAATTGCGCAAATAAGCCTACTGTAAGAATTTTTCAAACGTCTGACAAAACTGAAAAATGTAAATTTCCAATTTCAACCAAACATGCTAGAAATGCTCCAATTGAGCTAATTAGCTTATTGAGAGAATATTGCAATTGTCTGACAAAAGTGAAAAATGTAAATTTCCAATTTCAACCAAACATGCTAGAAATGCTCCAATTGAGCTAATTAGCTTATTGTGAGAATATTACAAACGTCTGACAAAACTGAAAAATGTAAATTTCCAATTTCAACCAAACATGCTAGAAATGCTCAAATTGCGCAAATAAGCCTATTGTAAAAATTTTACAAACGTCTGACAAGACTGAAAAATGTAAATTTCCAATTTCAACCAAACATGCTAGAAATGCTCCAATTGAGCTAATTAGCTTATTGAGAGAATATTGCAATTGTCTGACAAAAGTGAAAAATGTAAATTTCCAATTTCAACCAAACATGCTAGAAATGCTCCAATTGAGCTAATTAGCTTATTGTGAGAATATTACAAACGTCTGACAAAAGTGAAAAATGTAAATTTCCAATTTAAACCAAACATGCTAGAAATGCTCCAATTGAGCTAATTAGCTTATTGTGAGAATATTACAAACGTCTGACAAAACTGAAAAATGTAAATTTCCAATTTCAACCAAACATGCTAGAAATGCTCCAATTGCGGAAATAAGCTTACTGTAAGAATTTTACAAACGTCTGACAAAAGTGAAAAAGTGTAAATTTCCAATTTCAACCAAACATGCTAGAAATGCTCCAGTTGAGCTAATTAGCTTATTGTGAGAATATTACAAACGTCTGACAAAAGTGAAAAATGTAAATTTCCAATTTTAACCAAACATGATAGAAATGCTCAAATTGCGCAAATAAGCCTATTGTAAGAATTTTACAAACGTCTGACAAAACTGAAAAATGTAAATTTCCAATTTCAACCAAACATGCTAGAAATGCTCCAATTGAGCTAATTAGCTTATTGAGAGAATATTGCAATTGTCTGACAAAAGTGAAAAATGTAAATTTCCAATTTCAACCAAACATGCTAGAAATGCTCCAATTGAGCTAATTAGCTTATTGTGAGAATATTACAAACGTCTGACAAAACTGAAAAATGTAAATTTCCAATTTCAACCATACATGCTAGAAATGCTCCAATTGAGCTAATTAGCTTATTGTGAGAATATTACAAACGTCTGACAAAACTGAAAAATGTAAATTTCCAATTTCAACCAAACATGCTAGAAATGCTCCAATTGAGCTAATTAGCTTATTGTGAGAATATTACAAACGTCTGACAAAACTGAAAAATGTGAATTTCCAATTTCAACCAAACATGCTAGAAATGCTCCGATTGCGCAAATGAGCCTACTGTAAGAATTTTACAAACGTCTGACAAAACTGAAAAATGTAAATTTTCAATTTCAACCAAACATGCTAGAAATGCTCCAACTGAGCTAATTAGTTTATTGTGAGAATATTACAAACGTCTGACAAAACTGAAAAATGTAAACTTTCAATTTCAACCAAACATGCTAGAAATGCTCCAATTGAGCTAATTAGCTTATTGTGAGAATATTACAAACCTCTGACAAAAGTGAAAAATGCAAATTTCCAATTTCAACCAAACATGCTAGAAATGCTCAAATTGCGCAAATAAGCCTATTGTAAGAATTTTACAAACGTCTGACAAAACTGAAAAATGTAAATTTCCAATTTCAACCAAACATGCTAGAAATGCTCCAATTGAGCTAATTAGCTTATTGAGAGAATATTGCAATTGTCTGACAAAAGTGAAAAATGTAAATTTCCAATTTCAACCAAACATGCTAGAAATGCTCGAATTGCGCAAATAAGCCTATTGTAAGAATTTTACAAACGTCTGACAAAACTGAAAAATGTAAAATTCCAATTTCAACCAAACATGCTAGAAATGCTCCAATTGAGCTAATTAGCTTATTGTGAGAATATTACAAACGTCTGACAACACTAAAAAATGTAAATTTCCAATTTCAACCAAACATGCTAGAAATGCTCCAATTGAGCTAATTAGCTTATTGTGAGAATATTACAAACGTCTGCCAAAAGTGAAAAATGTAAATTTCCAAATTCAACCAAACATGCTAGAAATGCTCCAATTTAGCTAATTAGCTTATTGTGAGAATATTACAAATGTCTGACAAAACTGAAAAATGTAAATTTCCAATTTCAACCAAACATGCTAGAAATGCTCCAATTGCGGAAATTAGCTTACTGTAAGAATTTTACAAACGTCTGACAAAACTGAAAAATGTAAATTTCCAATTTCAACCAAACATGCTAGAAATGCTCCAATTGAGCTAATTAGCTTATTGTGAGAATATTACAAACGTCTGACAAAACTGAAAAATGTAAATTTCCAATTTCAACCCAACATGCTAGAAATGCTCAAATTGCGCAAACAAGCCTACTGTAAGAATTTTACAAACGTCTGACAAAACTGAAAAATGTAAATTTCCAATTTCAACCAAACATGCTAGAAATGCTCCAATTGAGCTAATTAGCTTATTGTGAGAATATTACAAACGTCTGACAAAACTGAAAAATGTCAATTTCCAATTTCAACCATACATGCTAGAAATGCTCCAATTGAGCTAATTAGCTTATTGTGAGAATATTACAAACGTCTGACAAAACTGAAAAATGTAAATTTCCAATTTCAACCAAACATGTTAGAAATGCTCCAATTGAGCTAATTAGCTTATTGTGAGAATATTGCAATCGTCTGACAAAAGTGAAAAATGTAAATTTCCAATTTCAACCAAACATGCTAGAAATTCTCCAATTGAGCTAATTATCTTATTGTGAGAATATTACAAACGTCTGACAAAAGTGAAAAATGTAAATTTCCAATTTCAACCAAACATGCTAGAAATGCTCAAATTGCGCAAATAAGCCTACTGTAAGAATTTTTCAAACGTCTGACAAAACTGAAAAATGTAAATTTCCAATTTCAACCAAACATGCTAGAAATGCTCCAATTGAGCTAATTAGCTTATTGAGAGAATATTGCAATTGTCTGACAAAAGTGAAAAATGTAAATTTCCAATTTCAACCAAACATGCTAGAAATGCTCCAATTGAGCTAATTAGCTTATTGTGAGAATATTACAAACGTCTGACAAAACTGAAAAATGTAAATTTCCAATTTCAACCAAACATGCTAGAAATGCTCAAATTGCGCAAATAAGCCTATTGTAAAAATTTTACAAACGTCTGACAAGACTGAAAAATGTAAATTTCCAATTTCAACCAAACATGCTAGAAATGCTCCAATTGAGCTAATTAGCTTATTGAGAGAATATTGCAATTGTCTGACAAAAGTGAAAAATGTAAATTTCCAATTTCAACCAAACATGCTAGAAATGCTCCAATTGAGCTAATTAGCTTATTGTGAGAATATTACAAACGTCTGACAAAAGTGAAAAATGTAAATTTCCAATTTAAACCAAACATGCTAGAAATGCTCCAATTGAGCTAATTAGCTTATTGTGAGAATATTACAAACGTCTGACAAAACTGAAAAATGTAAATTTCCAATTTCAACCAAACATGCTAGAAATGCTCAAATTGCGCAAATAAGCCTACTGTAAGCATTTTCCAAACGTCTGACAAAAGTGAAAAAGTGTAAATTTCCAATTTCAACCAAACATGCTAGAAATGCTCCAGTTGAGCTAATTAGCTTATTGTGAGAATATTACAAACGTCTGACAAAAGTGAAAAATGTAAATTTCCAATTTTAACCAAACATGATAGAAATGCTCCAATTGAGCTAATTAGCTTATTGTGAGAATATTACAAACGTCTGACAAAACTGAAAAATGTAAATTTCCAATTTCAACCAAACATGCTAGAAATGCTCCAATTGAGCTAATTAGCTTATTGTGAGAATATTGCAATGCTCTGACAAAAGTGAAAAATGTAAATTTCCAATTTCAACCAAACATGCTAGAAATGCTCCAATTGAGCAAATTAGCTTATTGTGAGAATATTACAAACGTCTGACAAAACTGAAAAATGTAAATTGCCAATTTCAACCAAACATGCTAGAAATGCTCCAATTGAGCTAATTAGCTTATTGTGAGAATATTACAAACGTCTGACAAAACTGAAAAATGTAAATTTTCAATTTCAACCATACATGCTAGAAATGCTCCAATTGAGCTAATTAGCTTATTGTGAGAATATTACAAACGTCTGACAAAACTGAAAAATGTAAATTTCCAATTTCAACCAAACATGCTAGAAATGCTCCAATTGAGCTAATTAGCTTATTGTGAGAATATTACAAACGTCTGACAAAACTGAAAAATGTAAATTTCCAATTTCAACCAAACATGTTAGAAATGCTCCAATTGAGCTAATTAGCTTATTGTGAGAATATTACAAACGTCTGACAAAACTGAAAAATGTAAATTTCCAATTTCAACCGAACATGCTAGAAATGCTCAAATTGCGCAAATAAGCCTATTGTAAGAATTTTACAAACGTCTGACAAGACTGAAAAATGTAAATTTCCAATTTCAACCAAACATGCTAGAAATGCTCCAATTGAGCTAATTAGCTTATTGTGAGAATATTGCAATTGTCTGACAAAAGTGAAAAATGTAAAATTCCAATTTCAACCAAACATGCTAGAAATGCTCCAATTGAGCTAATTAGCTTATTGTGAGAATATTACAAACGTCTGACCAAACTGAAAAATGTAAATTTCCAATTTCAACAAAACATGCTAGAAATGCTCCAATTGAGCTAATTAGCTTATTGTGAGAATATTACAAACGTCTGACAAAACTGAAAAATGTAAATTTCCAATTTCAACCAAACATGCTAGAAATGCTCCAATTGAGCTAATTAGCTTATTGAGAGAATATTGCAATTGTCTGACAAAAGTGAAAAATGTAAATTTCCAATTTCAACCAAACATGCTAGAAATGCTCCAATTGAGCTAATTAGCTTATTGTGAGAATATTACAAACGTCTGACAAAAGTGAAAAATGTAAATTTCGAATTTTAACCAAACATGATAGAAATGCTCAAATTGCGCAAATAAGCCTACTGTAAGAATTTTACAAACGTCTGACAAAACTGAAAAATGTAAATTTCCAATTTCAACCGAACATGCTAGAAATGCTCAAATTGCGCAAATAAGCCTATTGTAAGAATTTTACAAACGTCTGACAAGACTGAAAAATGTAAATTTCCAATTTCAACCAAACATGCTAGAAATGCTCCAATTGAGCTAATTAGCTTATTGTGAGAATATTACAAACGTCTGACAAAACTGAAAAATGTAAATTTCCAATTTCAACCCAACATGCTAGAAATGCTCAAATTGCGCAAATAAGCCTACTGTAAGAATTTTACAAACGTCTGACAAAACTGAAAAATGTAAATTTCCAATTTCAACCAAACATGCTAGAAATGCTCCAATTGAGCTAATTAGCTTATTGTGAGAATATTACAAACGTCTGACAAAACTGAAAAATGTCAATTTCCAATTTCAACCATACATGCTAGAAATGCTCCAATTGAGCTAATTAGCTTATTGTGAGAATATTACAAACGTCTGACAAAACTGAAAAATGTAAATTTCCAATTTCAACCAAACATGCTAGAAATGCTCCAATTGAGCTAATTAGCTTATTGTGAGAATATTACAAACGTTTGACAAAACTGAAAAATGTAAATTTCCAATTTCAACCAAACATGTTAGAAATGCTCCAATTGAGCTAATTAGCTTATTGTGAGAATATTGCAATCGTCTGACAAAAGTGAAAAATGTAAATTTCCAATTTCAACCAAACATGCTAGAAATTCTCCAATTGAGCTAATTATCTTATTGTGAGAATATTACAAACGTCTGACAAAAGTGAAAAATGTAAATTTCCAATTTCAACCAAACATGCTAGAAATGCTCAAATTGCGCAAATAAGCCTACTGTAAGAATTTTTCAAACGTCTGACAAAACTGAAAAATGTAAATTTCCAATTTCAACCAAACATGCTAGAAATGCTCCAATTGAGCTAATTAGCTTATTGAGAGAATATTGCAATTGTCTGACAAAAGTGAAAAATGTAAATTTCCAATTTCAACCAAACATGCTAGAAATGCTCCAATTGAGCTAATTAGCTTATTGTGAGAATATTACAAACGTCTGACAAAACTGAAAAATGTAAATTTCCAATTTCAACCAAACATGCTAGAAATGCTCAAATTGCGCAAATAAGCCTATTGTAAAAATTTTACAAACGTCTGACAAGACTGAAAAATGTAAATTTCCAATTTCAACCAAACATGCTAGAAATGCTCCAATTGAGCTAATTAGCTTATTGAGAGAATATTGCAATTGTCTGACAAAAGTGAAAAATGTAAATTTCCAATTTCAACCAAACATGCTAGAAATGCTCCAATTGAGCTAATTAGCTTATTGTGAGAATATTACAAACGTCTGACAAAAGTGAAAAATGTAAATTTCCAATTTAAACCAAACATGCTAGAAATGCTCCAATTGAGCTAATTAGCTTATTGTGAGAATATTACAAACGTCTGACAAAACTGAAAAATGTAAATTTCCAATTTCAACCAAACATGCTAGAAATGCTCCAATTGCGGAAATAAGCTTACTGTAAGAATTTTACAAACGTCTGACAAAAGTGAAAAAGTGTAAATTTCCAATTTCAACCAAACATGCTAGAAATGCTCCAGTTGAGCTAATTAGCTTATTGTGAGAATATTACAAACGTCTGACAAAAGTGAAAAATGTAAATTTCCAATTTTAACCAAACATGATAGAAATGCTCAAATTGCGCAAATAAGCCTATTGTAAGAATTTTACAAACGTCTGACAAAACTGAAAAATGTAAATTTCCAATTTCAACCAAACATGCTAGAAATGCTCCAATTGAGCTAATTAGCTTATTGTGAGAATATTACAAACGTTTGACAAAACTGAAAAATGTAAATTTCCAATTTCAACCAAACATGTTAGAAATGCTCCAATTGAGCTAATTAGCTTATTGTGAGAATATTGCAATCGTCTGACAAAAGTGAAAAATGTAAATTTCCAATTTCAACCAAACATGCTAGAAATTCTCCAATTGAGCTAATTATCTTATTGTGAGAATATTACAAACGTCTGACAAAAGTGAAAAATGTAAATTTCCAATTTCAACCAAGCATGCTAGAAATGCTCAAATTGCGCAAATAAGCCTACTGTAAGAGTTTTACAAACGTCTGACAAAACTGAAAAATGTAAATTTCCAATTTCAACCAAACATGCTAGAAATGCTCCAATTGAGCTAATTAGCTTATTGAGAGAATATTGCAATTGTCTGACAAAAGTGAAAAATGTAAATTTCCAATTTCAACCAAACATGCTAGAAATGCTCCAATTGAGCTAATTAGCTTATTGTGAGAATATTACAAACGTCTGACAAAACTGAAAAATGTAAATTTCCAATTTCAACCATACATGCTAGAAATGCTCCAATTGAGCTAATTAGCTTATTGTGAGAATATTACAAACGTCTGACAAAACTGAAAAATGTAAATTTCCAATTTCAACCAAACATGCTAGAAATGCTCCAATTGAGCTAATTAGCTTATTGTGAGAATATTACAAACGTCTGACAAAACTGAAAAATGTGAATTTCCAATTTCAACCAAACATGCTAGAAATGCTCCGATTGCGCAAATGAGCCTACTGTAAGAATTTTACAAACGTCTGACAAAACTGAAAAATGTAAATTTTCAATTTCAACCAAACATGCTAGAAATGCTCCAACTGAGCTAATTAGTTTATTGTGAGAATATTACAAACGTCTGACAAAACTGAAAAATGTAAACTTTCAATTTCAACCAAACATGCTAGAAATGCTCCAATTGAGCTAATTAGCTTATTGTGAGAATATTACAAACCTCTGACAAAAGTGAAAAATGCAAATTTCCAATTTCAACCAAACATGCTAGAAATGCTCAAATTGCGCAAATAAGCCTATTGTAAGAATTTTACAAACGTCTGACAAAACTGAAAAATGTAAATTTCCAATTTCAACCAAACATGCTAGAAATGCTCCAATTGAGCTAATTAGCTTATTGAGAGAATATTGCAATTGTCTGACAAAAGTGAAAAATGTAAATTTCCAATTTCAACCAAACATGCTAGAAATGCTCGAATTGCGCAAATAAGCCTATTGTAAGAATTTTACAAACGTCTGACAAAACTGAAAAATGTAAAATTCCAATTTCAACCAAACATGCTAGAAATGCTCCAATTGAGCTAATTAGCTTATTGTGAGAATATTACAAACGTCTGACAACACTAAAAAATGTAAATTTCCAATTTCAACCAAACATGCTAGAAATGCTCCAATTGAGCTAATTAGCTTATTGTGAGAATATTACAAACGTCTGCCAAAAGTGAAAAATGTAAATTTCCAATTTCAACCAAACATGCTAGAAATGCTCCAATTTAGCTAATTAGCTTATTGTGAGAATATTACAAATGTCTGACAAAACTGAAAAATGTAAATTTCCAATTTCAACCAAACATGCTAGAAATGCTCCAATTGCGGAAATTAGCTTACTGTAAGAATTTTACAAACGTCTGACAAAACTGAAAAATGTAAATTTCCAATTTCAACCAAACATGCTAGAAATGCTCCAATTGAGCTAATTAGCTTATTGTGAGAATATTACAAACGTCTGACAAAACTGAAAAATGTAAATTTCCAATTTCAACCCAACATGCTAGAAATGCTCAAATTGCGCAAATAAGCCTACTGTAAGAATTTTACAAACGTCTGACAAAACTGAAAAATGTAAATTTCCAATTTCAACCAAACATGCTAGAAATGCTCCAATTGAGCTAATTAGCTTATTGTGAGAATATTACAAACGTCTGACAAAACTGAAAAATGTCAATTTCCAATTTCAACCATACATGCTAGAAATGCTCCAATTGAGCTAATTAGCTTATTGTGAGAATATTACAAACGTCTGACAAAACTGAAAAATGTAAATTTCCAATTTCAACCAAACATGCTAGAAATGCTCCAATTGAGCTAATTAGCTTATTGTGAGAATATTACAAACGTTTGACAAAACTGAAAAATGTAAATTTCCAATTTCAACCAAACATGTTAGAAATGCTCCAATTGAGCTAATTAGCTTATTGTGAGAATATTGCAATCGTCTGACAAAAGTGAAAAATGTAAATTTCCAATTTCAACCAAACATGCTAGAAATTCTCCAATTGAGCTAATTATCTTATTGTGAGAATATTACAAACGTCTGACAAAAGTGAAAAATGTAAATTTCCAATTTCAACCAAACATGCTAGAAATGCTCAAATTGCGCAAATAAGCCTACTGTAAGAATTTTTCAAACGTCTGACAAAACTGAAAAATGTAAATTTCCAATTTCAACCAAACATGCTAGAAATGCTCCAATTGAGCTAATTAGCTTATTGAGAGAATATTGCAATTGTCTGACAAAAGTGAAAAATGTAAATTTCCAATTTCAACCAAACATGCTAGAAATGCTCCAATTGAGCTAATTAGCTTATTGTGAGAATATTACAAACGTCTGACAAAACTGAAAAATGTAAATTTCCAATTTCAACCAAACATGCTAGAAATGCTCAAATTGCGCAAATAAGCCTATTGTAAAAATTTTACAAACGTCTGACAAGACTGAAAAATGTAAATTTCCAATTTCAACCAAACATGCTAGAAATGCTCCAATTGAGCTAATTAGCTTATTGAGAGAATATTGCAATTGTCTGACAAAAGTGAAAAATGTAAATTTCCAATTTCAACCAAACATGCTAGAAATGCTCCAATTGAGCTAATTAGCTTATTGTGAGAATATTACAAACGTCTGACAAAAGTGAAAAATGTAAATTTCCAATTTAAACCAAACATGCTAGAAATGCTCCAATTGAGCTAATTAGCTTATTGTGAGAATATTACAAACGTCTGACAAAACTGAAAAATGTAAATTTCCAATTTCAACCAAACATGCTAGAAATGCTCAAATTGCGCAAATAAGCCTACTGTAAGCATTTTCCAAACGTCTGACAAAAGTGAAAAAGTGTAAATTTCCAATTTCAACCAAACATGCTAGAAATGCTCCAGTTGAGCTAATTAGCTTATTGTGAGAATATTACAAACGTCTGACAAAAGTGAAAAATGTAAATTTCCAATTTTAACCAAACATGATAGAAATGCTCCAATTGAGCTAATTAGCTTATTGTGAGAATATTACAAACGTCTGACAAAACTGAAAAATGTAAATTTCCAATTTCAACCAAACATGCTAGAAATGCTCCAATTGAGCTAATTAGCTTATTGTGAGAATATTGCAATGCTCTGACAAAAGTGAAAAATGTAAATTTCCAATTTCAACCAAACATGCTAGAAATGCTCCAATTGAGCAAATTAGCTTATTGTGAGAATATTACAAACGTCTGACAAAACTGAAAAATGTAAATTGCCAATTTCAACCAAACATGCTAGAAATGCTCCAATTGAGCTAATTAGCTTATTGTGAGAATATTACAAACGTCTGACAAAACTGAAAAATGTAAATTTTCAATTTCAACCATACATGCTAGAAATGCTCCAATTGAGCTAATTAGCTTATTGTGAGAATATTACAAACGTCTGACAAAACTGAAAAATGTAAATTTCCAATTTCAACCAAACATGCTAGAAATGCTCCAATTGAGCTAATTAGCTTATTGTGAGAATATTACAAACGTCTGACAAAACTGAAAAATGTAAATTTCCAATTTCAACCAAACATGTTAGAAATGCTCCAATTGAGCTAATTAGCTTATTGTGAGAATATTACAAACGTCTGACAAAACTGAAAAATGTAAATTTCCAATTTCAACCGAACATGCTAGAAATGCTCAAATTGCGCAAATAAGCCTATTGTAAGAATTTTACAAACGTCTGACAAGACTGAAAAATGTAAATTTCCAATTTCAACCAAACATGCTAGAAATGCTCCAATTGAGCTAATTAGCTTATTGTGAGAATATTGCAATTGTCTGACAAAAGTGAAAAATGTAAAATTCCAATTTCAACCAAACATGCTAGAAATGCTCCAATTGAGCTAATTAGCTTATTGTGAGAATATTACAAACGTCTGACCAAACTGAAAAATGTAAATTTCCAATTTCAACAAAACATGCTAGAAATGCTCCAATTGAGCTAATTAGCTTATTGTGAGAATATTACAAACGTCTGACAAAACTGAAAAATGTAAATTTCCAATTTCAACCAAACATGCTAGAAATGCTCCAATTGAGCTAATTAGCTTATTGAGAGAATATTGCAATTGTCTGACAAAAGTGAAAAATGTAAATTTCCAATTTCAACCAAACATGCTAGAAATGCTCCAATTGAGCTAATTAGCTTATTGTGAGAATATTACAAACGTCTGACAAAAGTGAAAAATGTAAATTTCGAATTTTAACCAAACATGATAGAAATGCTCAAATTGCGCAAATAAGCCTACTGTAAGAATTTTACAAACGTCTGACAAAACTGAAAAATGTAAATTTCCAATTTCAACCAAACATGCTAGAAATGCTCCAATTGAGCTAATTAGCTTATTGTGAGAATATTGCAATTGTCTGACAAAAGTGAAAAATGTAAATTTACAATTTCAACCAAACATGTTAGAAATGCTCCAATTGAGCTAATTAGCTTATTGTGAGAATATTACAAACGTCTGACAAAACTGAAAAATGTAAATTTCCAATTTCAACCAAACATGCTAGAAATGCTCAAATTGCGCAAATAAGCCTATTGTAAGAATTTTACAAACGTCTGACAAAACTGAAAAATGTAAATTTCCAATTTCAACCAAACATGCTAGAAATGCTCCAATTGAGCTAATTAGCTTATTGTGAGAATATTACAAACGTCTGACAAAACTGAAAAATGTAAATTTCCAATTTCAACCCAACATGCTAGAAATGCTCAAATTGCGCAAATAAGCCTACTGTAAGAATTTTACAAACGTCTGACAAAACTGAAAAATGTAAATTTCCAATTTCAACCAAACATGCTAGAAATGCTCCAATTGAGCTAATTAGCTTATTGTGAGAATATTACAAACGTCTGACAAAACTGAAAAATGTCAATTTCCAATTTCAACCATACATGCTAGAAATGCTCCAATTGAGCTAATTAGCTTATTGTGAGAATATTACAAACGTCTGACAAAACTGAAAAATGTAAATTTCCAATTTCAACCAAACATGCTAGAAATGCTCCAATTGAGCTAATTAGCTTATTGTGAGAATATTACAAACGTTTGACAAAACTGAAAAATGTAAATTTCCAATTTCAACCAAACATGTTAGAAATGCTCCAATTGAGCTAATTAGCTTATTGTGAGAATATTGCAATCGTCTGACAAAAGTGAAAAATGTAAATTTCCAATTTCAACCAAACATGCTAGAAATTCTCCAATTGAGCTAATTATCTTATTGTGAGAATATTACAAACGTCTGACAAAAGTGAAAAATGTAAATTTCCAATTTCAACCAAACATGCTAGAAATGCTCAAATTGCGCAAATAAGCCTACTGTAAGAATTTTTCAAACGTCTGACAAAACTGAAAAATGTAAATTTCCAATTTCAACCAAACATGCTAGAAATGCTCCAATTGAGCTAATTAGCTTATTGAGAGAATATTGCAATTGTCTGACAAAAGTGAAAAATGTAAATTTCCAATTTCAACCAAACATGCTAGAAATGCTCCAATTGAGCTAATTAGCTTATTGTGAGAATATTACAAACGTCTGACAAAACTGAAAAATGTAAATTTCCAATTTCAACCAAACATGCTAGAAATGCTCAAATTGCGCAAATAAGCCTATTGTAAAAATTTTACAAACGTCTGACAAGACTGAAAAATGTAAATTTCCAATTTCAACCAAACATGCTAGAAATGCTCAAATTGCGCAAATAAGCCTACTGTAAGCATTTTCCAAACGTCTGACAAAAGTGAAAAAGTGTAAATTTCCAATTTCAACCAAACATGCTAGAAATGCTCCAGTTGAGCTAATTAGCTTATTGTGAGAATATTACAAACGTCTGACAAAAGTGAAAAATGTAAATTTCCAATTTTAACCAAACATGATAGAAATGCTCCAATTGAGCTAATTAGCTTATTGTGAGAATATTACAAACGTCTGACAAAACTGAAAAATGTAAATTTCCAATTTCAACCAAACATGCTAGAAATGCTCCAATTGAGCTAATTAGCTTATTGTGAGAATATTGCAATGCTCTGACAAAAGTGAAAAATGTAAATTTCCAATTTCAACCAAACATGCTAGAAATGCTCCAATTGAGCAAATTAGCTTATTGTGAGAATATTACAAACGTCTGACAAAACTGAAAAATGTAAATTGCCAATTTCAACCAAACATGCTAGAAATGCTCCAATTGAGCTAATTAGCTTATTGTGAGAATATTACAAACGTCTGACAAAACTGAAAAATGTAAATTTTCAATTTCAACCATACATGCTAGAAATGCTCCAATTGAGCTAATTAGCTTATTGTGAGAATATTACAAACGTCTGACAAAACTGAAAAATGTAAATTTCCAATTTCAACCAAACATGCTAGAAATGCTCCAATTGAGCTAATTAGCTTATTGTGAGAATATTACAAACGTCTGACAAAACTGAAAAATGTAAATTTCCAATTTCAACCAAACATGTTAGAAATGCTCCAATTGAGCTAATTAGCTTATTGTGAGAATATTACAAACGTCTGACAAAACTGAAAAATGTAAATTTCCAATTTCAACCGAACATGCTAGAAATGCTCAAATTGCGCAAATAAGCCTATTGTAAGAATTTTACAAACGTCTGACAAGACTGAAAAATGTAAATTTCCAATTTCAACCAAACATGCTAGAAATGCTCCAATTGAGCTAATTAGCTTATTGTGAGAATATTGCAATTGTCTGACAAAAGTGAAAAATGTAAAATTCCAATTTCAACCAAACATGCTAGAAATGCTCCAATTGAGCTAATTAGCTTATTGTGAGAATATTACAAACGTCTGACCAAACTGAAAAATGTAAATTTCCAATTTCAACAAAACATGCTAGAAATGCTCCAATTGAGCTAATTAGCTTATTGTGAGAATATTACAAACGTCTGACAAAACTGAAAAATGTAAATTTCCAATTTCAACCAAACATGCTAGAAATGCTCCAATTGAGCTAATTAGCTTATTGAGAGAATATTGCAATTGTCTGACAAAAGTGAAAAATGTAAATTTCCAATTTCAACCAAACATGCTAGAAATGCTCCAATTGAGCTAATTAGCTTATTGTGAGAATATTACAAACGTCTGACAAAAGTGAAAAATGTAAATTTCGAATTTTAACCAAACATGATAGAAATGCTCAAATTGCGCAAATAAGCCTACTGTAAGAATTTTACAAACGTCTGACAAAACTGAAAAATGTAAATTTCCAATTTCAACCAAACATGCTAGAAATGCTCCAATTGAGCTAATTAGCTTATTGTGAGAATATTGCAATTGTCTGACAAAAGTGAAAAATGTAAATTTACAATTTCAACCAAACATGTTAGAAATGCTCCAATTGAGCTAATTAGCTTATTGTGAGAATATTACAAACGTCTGACAAAACTGAAAAATGTAAATTTCCAATTTCAACCAAACATGCTAGAAATGCTCAAATTGCGCAAATAAGCCTATTGTAAGAATTTTACAAACGTCTGACAAGACTGAAAAATGTAAATTTCCAATTTCAACCAAACATGCTAGAAATGCTCCAATTGAGCTAATTAGCTTATTGAGAGAATATTGCAATTGTCTGACAAAAGTGAAAAATGTAAATTTCCAATTTAAACCAAACATGCTAGAAATGCTCCAATTGAGCTAATTAGCTTATTGTGAGAATATTACAAACGTCTGACAAAACTGAAAAATGTAAATTTCGAATTTTAACCAAACATGATAGAAATGCTCAAATTGCGCAAATAAGCCTACTGTAAGAATTTTACAAACGTCTGACAAAACTGAAAAATGTAAATTTCCAATTTCAACCAAACATGCTAGAAATGCTCCAATTGAGCTAATTAGCTTATTGTGAGAATATTGCAATCGTCTGACAAAAGTGAAAAATGTAAATTTCCAATTTCAACCAAACATGCTAGAAATGCTCCAATTGAGCTAATTATCTTATTGTGAGAATATTACAAACGTCTGACAAAACTGAAAAATGTAAATTTCCAATTTCAACCAAACATGCTAGAAATGCTCCAATTGAGCTAATTAGCTTATTGAGAGAATATTGCAATTGTCTGACAAAAGTGAAAAATGTAAATTTCCAATTTAAACCAAACATGCTAGAAATGCTCCAATTGAGCTAATTAGCTTATTGTGAGAATATTACAAACGTCTGACAAAACTGAAAAATGTAAATTTCCAATTTCAACCAAACATGCTAGAAATGCTCCAATTGCGGAAATAAGCTTACTGTAAGAATTTTACAAACGTCTGACAAAAGAGAAAAAGTGTAAATTTCCAATTTCAACCAAACATGCTAGAAATGCTCCAGTTGAGCTAATTAGCTTATTGTGAGAATATTACAAACGTCTGACAAAAGTGAAAAATGTAAATTTCCAATTTTAACCAAACATGATAGAAATGCTCAAATTGCGCAAATAAGCCTATTGTAAGAATTTTACAAACGTCTGACAAAACTGAAAAATGTAAATTTCCAATTTCAACCAAACATGCTAGAAATGCTCCAATTGAGCTAATTAGCTTATTGTGAGAATATTGCAATGCTCTGACAAAAGTGAAAAATGTAAATTTCCAATTTCAACCAAACATGCTAGAAATGCTCCAATTGAGCAAATTAGCTTATTGTGAGAATATTACAAACGTCTGACAAAACTGAAAAATGTAAATTTCCAATTTCAACCAAACATGCTAGAAATGCTCCAATTGAGCTAATTAGCTTATTGTGAGAATATTACAAACGTCTGACAAAACTGAAAAATGTAAATTTTCAATTTCAACCATACATGCTAGAAATGCTCCAATTGAGCTAATTAGCTTATTGTGAGAATTTTACAAACGTCTGACAAAACTGAAAAATGTAAATTTCCAATTTCAACCAAACATGCTAGAAATGCTCCAATTGAGCTAATTAGCTTATTGTGAGAATATTACAAACGTCTGACAAAACTGAAAAATGTCAATTTCCAATTTCAACCATACATGCTAGAAATGCTCCAATTGAGCTAATTAGCTTATTGTGAGAATATTACAAACGTCTGACAAAACTGAAAAATGTAAATTTCCAATTTCAACCAAACATGCTAGAAATGCTCCAATTGAGCTAATTAGCTTATTGTGAGAATATTACAAACGTTTGACAAAACTGAAAAATGTAAATTTCCAATTTCAACCAAACATGTTAGAAATGCTCCAATTGAGCTAATTAGCTTATTGTGAGAATATTACAAACGTCTGACAAAAGTGAAAAATGTAAATTTCCAATTTCAACCAAACATGCTAGAAATTCTCCAATTGAGCTAATTATCTTATTGTGAGAATATTACAAACGTCTGACAAAAGTGAAAAATGTAAATTTCCAATTTCAACCAAACATGCTAGAAATGCTCAAATTGCGCAAATAAGCCTACTGTAAGAATTTTTCAAACGTCTGACAAAACTGAAAAATGTAAATTTCCAATTTCAACCAAACATGCTAGAAATGCTCCAATTGAGCTAATTAGCTTATTGAGAGAATATTGCAATTGTCTGACAAAAGTGAAAAATGTAAATTTCCAATTTCAACCAAACATGCTAGAAATGCTCCAATTGAGCTAATTAGCTTATTGTGAGAATATTACAAACGTCTGACAAAACTGAAAAATGTAAATTTCCAATTTCAACCAAACATGCTAGAAATGCTCAAATTGCGCAAATAAGCCTATTGTAAAAATTTTACAAACGTCTGACAAGACTGAAAAATGTAAATTTCCAATTTCAACCAAACATGCTAGAAATGCTCCAATTGAGCTAATTAGCTTATTGAGAGAATATTGCAATTGTCTGACAAAAGTGAAAAATGTAAAATTCCAATTTCAACCAAACATGCTAGAAATGCTCCAATTGAGCTAATTAGCTTATTGTGAGAATATTACAAACGTCTGACAAAAGTGAAAAATGTAAATTTCCAATTTCAACCAAACATGCCAGAAATGCTCAAATTGCGCAAATAAGCCTATTTTAAGAATTTTACAAACGTCTGACAAAACTGAAAAATGTAAATTTCCAATTTCAACCAAACATGCTAGAAATGCTCCAATTGAGCTAATTAGCTTATTGAGAGAATATTGCAATTGTCTGACAAAAGTGAAAAATGTAAATTTCCAATTTAAACCAAACATGCTAGAAATGCTCCAATTGAGCTAATTAGCTTATTGTGAGAATATTACAAACGTCTGACAAAACTGAAAAATGTAAATTTCCAATTTCAACCAAACATGCTAGAAATGCTCCAATTGCGGAAATAAGCTTACTGTAAGAATTTTACAAACGTCTGACAAAAGTGAAAAAGTGTAAATTTCCAATTTCAACCAAACATGCTAGAAATGCTCCAGTTGAGCTAATTAGCTTATTGTGAGAATATTACAAACGTCTGACAAAAGTGAAAAATGTAAATTTCCAATTTTAACCAAACATGATAGAAATGCTCAAATTGCGCAAATAAGCCTATTGTAAGAATTTTACAAACGTCTGACAAAACTGAAAAATGTAAATTTCCAATTTCAACCAAACATGCTAGAAATGCTCCAATTGAGCTAATTAGCTTATTGTGAGAATATTGCAATGCTCTGACAAAAGTGAAAAATGCAAATTTCCAATTTCAACCAAACATGCTAGAAATGCTCCAATTGAGCAAATTAGCTTATTGTGAGAATATTACAAACGTCTGACAAAACTGAAAAATGTAAATTGCCAATTTCAACCAAACATGCTAGAAATGCTCCAATTGAGCTAATTAGCTTATTGTGAGAATATTACAAACGTCTGACAAAACTGAAAAATGTAAATTTTCAATTTCAACCATACATGCTAGAAATGCTCCAATTGAGCTAATTAGCTTATTGTGAGAATATTACAAACGTCTGACAAAACTGAAAAATGTAAATTTCCAATTTCAACCAAACATGCTAGAAATGCTCCAATTGAGCTAATTAGCTTATTGTGAGAATATTACAAACGTCTGACAAAACTGAAAAATGTAAATTTCCAATTTCAACCAAACATGTTAGAAATGCTCCAATTGAGCTAATTAGCTTATTGTGAGAATATTACAAACGTCTGACAAAACTGAAAAATGTAAATTTCCAATTTCAACCGAACATGCTAGAAATGCTCAAATTGCGCAAATAAGCCTATTGTAAGAATTTTACAAACGTCTGACAAGACTGAAAAATGTAAATTTCCAATTTCAACCAAACATGCTAGAAATGCTCCAATTGAGCTAATTAGCTTATTGTGAGAATATTGCAATTGTCTGACAAAAGTGAAAAATGTAAAATTCCAATTTCAACCAAACATGCTAGAAATGCTCCAATTGAGCTAATTAGCTTATTGTGAGAATATTACAAACGTCTGACCAAACTGAAAAATGTAAATTTCCAATTTCAACAAAACATGCTAGAAATGCTCCAATTGAGCTAATTAGCTTATTGTGAGAATATTACAAACGTCTGACAAAACTGAAAAATGTAAATTTCCAATTTCAACCAAACATGCTAGAAATGCTCCAATTGAGCTAATTAGCTTATTGAGAGAATATTGCAATTGTCTGACAAAAGTGAAAAATGTAAATTTCCAATTTCAACCAAACATGCTAGAAATGCTCCAATTGAGCTAATTAGCTTATTGTGAGAATATTACAAACGTCTGACAAAAGTGAAAAATGTAAATTTCGAATTTTAACCAAACATGATAGAAATGCTCAAATTGCGCAAATAAGCCTACTGTAAGAATTTTACAAACGTCTGACAAAACTGAAAAATGTAAATTTCCAATTTCAACCAAACATGCTAGAAATGCTCCAATTGAGCTAATTAGCTTATTGTGAGAATATTGCAATTGTCTGACAAAAGTGAAAAATGTAAATTTACAATTTCAACCAAACATGTTAGAAATGCTCCAATTGAGCTAATTAGCTTATTGTGAGAATATTACAAACGTCTGACAAAACTGAAAAATGTAAATTTCCAATTTCAACCAAACATGCTAGAAATGCTCAAATTGCGCAAATAAGCCTATTGTAAGAATTTTACAAACGTCTGACAAGACTGAAAAATGTAAATTTCCAATTTCAACCAAACATGCTAGAAATGCTCCAATTGAGCTAATTAGCTTATTGAGAGAATATTGCAATTGTCTGACAAAAGTGAAAAATGTAAATTTCCAATTTCAACCAAACATGCTAGAAATGCTCCAATTGAGCTAATTAGCTTATTGTGAGAATATTACAAACGTCTGACAAAACTGAAAAATGTAAATTTCGAATTTTAACCAAACATGATAGAAATGCTCAAATTGCGCAAATAAGCCTACTGTAAGAATTTTACAAACGTCTGACAAAACTGAAAAATGTAAATTTCCAATTTCAACCAAACATGCTAGAAATGCTCCAATTGAGCTAATTAGCTTATTGTGAGAATATTGCAATCGTCTGACAAAAGTGAAAAATGTAAATTTCCAATTTCAACCAAACATGCTAGAAATGCTCCAATTGAGCTAATTATCTTATTGTGAGAATATTACAAACGTCTGACAAAACTGAAAAATGTAAATTCCCAATTTCAACCAAACATGCTAGAAATGCTCCAATTGAGCTAATTAGCTTATTGTGAGAATTTTACAAACGTCTGACAAAACTGAAAAATGTCAATTTCCAATTTCAACCATACATGCTAGAAATGCTCCAATTGAGCTAATTAGCTTATTGTGAGAATATTACAAACGTCTGACAAAACTGAAAAATGTAAATTTCCAATTTCAACCAAACATGCTAGAAATGCTCCAATTGAGCTAATTAGCTTATTGTGAGAATATTACAAACGTTTGACAAAACTGAAAAATGTAAATTTCCAATTTCAACCAAACATGTTAGAAATGCTCCAATTGAGCTAATTAGCTTATTGTGAGAATATTGCAATCGTCTGACAAAAGTGAAAAATGTAAATTTCCAATTTCAACCAAACATGCTAGAAATGCTCCAGTTGAGCTAATTAGCTTATTGTGAGAATATTACAAACGTCTGACAAAAGTGAAAAATGTAAATTTCCAATTTTAACCAAACATGATAGAAATGCTCAAATTGCGCAAATAAGCCTATTGTAAGAATTTTACAAACGTCTGACAAAACTGAAAAATGTAAATTTCCAATTTCAACCAAACATGCTAGAAATGCTCCAATTGAGCTAATTAGCTTATTGTGAGAATATTGCAATGCTCTGACAAAAGTGAAAAATGCAAATTTCCAATTTCAACCAAACATGCTAGAAATGCTCCAATTGAGCAAATTAGCTTATTGTGAGAATATTACAAACGTCTGACAAAACTGAAAAATGTAAATTGCCAATTTCAACCAAACATGCTAGAAATGCTCCAATTGAGCTAATTAGCTTATTGTGAGAATATTACAAACGTCTGACAAAACTGAAAAATGTAAATTTTCAATTTCAACCATACATGCTAGAAATGCTCCAATTGAGCTAATTAGCTTATTGTGAGAATATTACAAACGTCTGACAAAACTGAAAAATGTAAATTTCCAATTTCAACCAAACATGCTAGAAATGCTCCAATTGAGCTAATTAGCTTATTGTGAGAATATTACAAACGTCTGACAAAACTGAAAAATGTAAATTTCCAATTTCAACCAAACATGTTAGAAATGCTCCAATTGAGCTAATTAGCTTATTGTGAGAATATTACAAACGTCTGACAAAACTGAAAAATGTAAATTTCCAATTTCAACCGAACATGCTAGAAATGCTCAAATTGCGCAAATAAGCCTATTGTAAGAATTTTACAAACGTCTGACAAGACTGAAAAATGTAAATTTCCAATTTCAACCAAACATGCTAGAAATGCTCCAATTGAGCTAATTAGCTTATTGTGAGAATATTGCAATTGTCTGACAAAAGTGAAAAATGTAAAATTCCAATTTCAACCAAACATGCTAGAAATGCTCCAATTGAGCTAATTAGCTTATTGTGAGAATATTACAAACGTCTGACCAAACTGAAAAATGTAAATTTCCAATTTCAACAAAACATGCTAGAAATGCTCCAATTGAGCTAATTAGCTTATTGTGAGAATATTACAAACGTCTGACAAAACTGAAAAATGTAAATTTCCAATTTCAACCAAACATGCTAGAAATGCTCCAATTGAGCTAATTAGCTTATTGTGAGAATATTACAAACGTCTGACAAAACTGAAAAATGTAAATTTCCAATTTCAACAAAACATGCTAGAAATGCTCCAATTGAGCTAATTAGCTTATTGTGAGAATATTACAAACGTCTGACAAAACTGAAAAATGTAAATTTCCAATTTCAACCAAACATGCTAGAAATGCTCCAATTGAGCTAATTAGCTTATTGTGAGAATATTACAAACGTCTGACAAAACTGAAAAATGTAAATTTTCAATTTCAACCATACATGCTAGAAATGCTCCAATTGAGCTAATTAGCTTATTGTGAGAATATTACAAACGTCTGACAAAACTGAAAAATGTAAATTTCCAATTTCAACCAAACATGCTAGAAATGCTCCAATTGAGCTAATTAGCTTATTGTGAGAATATTGCAATTGTCTGACAAAAGTGAAAAATGTAAAATTCCAATTTCAACCAAACATGCTAGAAATGCTCCAATTGAGCTAATTAGCTTATTGTGAGAATATTACAAACGTCTGACCAAACTGAAAAATGTAAATTTCCAATTTCAACAAAACATGCTAGAAATGCTCCAATTGAGCTAATTAGCTTATTGTGAGAATATTACAAACGTCTGACAAAACTGAAAAATGTAAATTTCCAATTTCAACCAAACATGCTAGAAATGCTCCAATTGAGCTAATTAGCTTATTGAGAGAATATTGCAATTGTCTGACAAAAGTGAAAAATGTAAATTTCCAATTTCAACCAAACATGCTAGAAATGCTCCAATTGAGCTAATTAGCTTATTGTGAGAATATTACAAACGTCTGACAAAAGTGAAAAATGTAAATTTCGAATTTTAACCAAACATGATAGAAATGCTCAAATTGCGCAAATAAGCCTACTGTAAGAATTTTACAAACGTCTGACAAAACTGAAAAATGTAAATTTCCAATTTCAACCAAACATGCTAGAAATGCTCCAATTGAGCTAATTAGCTTATTGTGAGAATATTGCAATTGTCTGACAAAAGTGAAAAATGTAAATTTACAATTTCAACCAAACATGTTAGAAATGCTCCAATTGAGCTAATTAGCTTATTGTGAGAATATTACAAACGTCTGACAAAACTGAAAAATGTAAATTTCCAATTTCAACCAAACATGCTAGAAATGCTCAAATTGCGCAAATAAGCCTATTGTAAGAATTTTACAAACGTCTGACAAGACTGAAAAATGTAAATTTCCAATTTCAACCAAACATGCTAGAAATGCTCCAATTGAGCTAATTAGCTTATTGAGAGAATATTGCAATTGTCTGACAAAAGTGAAAAATGTAAATTTCCAATTTCAACCAAACATGCTAGAAATGCTCCAATTGAGCTAATTAGCTTATTGTGAGAATATTACAAACGTCTGACAAAACTGAAAAATGTAAATTTCCAATTTCAACCATACATGCTAGAAATGCTCCAATTGAGCTAATTAGCTTATTGTGAGAATATTACAAACGTCTGACAAAACTGAAAAATGTAAATTTCCAATTTCAACCAAACATGCCAGAAATGCTCCAATTGAGCTAATTAGCTTATTGTGAGAATATTACAAACGTCTGACAAAACTGAAAAATGTAAATTTCCAATTTCAACCAAACATGTTAGAAATGCTCCAATTGAGCTAATTAGCTTATTGTGAGAATATTGCAATCGTCTGACAAAACTGAAAAATGTAAAATTCCAATTTCAACCAAACATGCTAGAAATGCTCCAATTGAGCTAATTAGCTTATTGAGAGAATATTGCAATTGTCTGACAAAAGTGAAAAATGTAAATTTCCAATTTAAACCAAACATGCTAGAAATGCTCCAATTGAGCTAATTAGCTTATTGTGAGAATATTACAAACGTCTGACAAAACTGAAAAATGTAAATTTCCAATTTCAACCAAACATGCTAGAAATGCTCCAATTGAGCTAATTAGCTTATTGTAAGAATTTTACAAACGTCTGACAAGACTGAAAAATGTAAATTTCCAATTTCAACCAAACATGCTAGAAATGCTCCAATTGAGCTAATTAGCTTATTGAGAGAATATTGCAATTGTCTGACAAAAGTGAAAAATGTAAATTTCCAATTTCAACCAAACATGCTAGAAATGCTCCAATTGAGCTAATTAGCTTATTGTGAGAATATTACAAACGTCTGACAAAAGTGAAAAATGTAAATTTCCAATTTTAACCAAACATGATAGAAATGCTCAAATTGCGCAAATAAGCCTACTGTAAGAATTTTACAAACGTCTGACCAAACTGAAAAATGTAAATTTCCAATTTCAACCAAACATGCTAGAAATGCTCCAATTGAGCTAATTAGCTTATTGTGAGAATATTGCAATTGTCTGACAAAAGTGAAAAATGTAAATTTACAATTTCAACCAAACATGTTAGAAATGCTCCAATTGAGCTAATTAGCTTATTGTGAGAATATTACAAACGTCTGACAAAACTGAAAAATGTAAATTTCCAATTTCAACCAAACATGCTAGAAATGCTCCAATTGAGCTAATTAGCTTATTGAGAGAATATTGCAATTGTCTGACAAAAGTGAAAAATGTAAATTTCCAATTTCAACCAAACATGCTAGAAATGCTCCAATTGAGCTAATTAGCTTATTGTGAGAATATTACAAACGTCTGACAAAAGTGAAAAATGTAAATTTCCAATTTCAACCAAACATGCTAGAAATGCTCAAATTGCGCAAATAAGCCTACTGTAAGAATTTTACAAACGTCTGACAAAACTGAAAAATGTAAATTTCCAATTTCAACCAAACATGCTAGAAATGCTCCAATTGAGCTAATTAGCTTATTGTGAGAATATTGCAATCGTCTGACAAAAGTGAAAAATGTAAATTTCCAAGTTCAACCAAACATGCTAGAAATGCTCCAATTGAGCTAATTATCTTATTGTGAGAATATTACAAACGTCTGACAAAAGTGAAAAATGTATAATTTCCAATTTCAACCAAGCATACTAGAAATGCTCAAATTGCGCAAATAAGCCTACTGTAAGAGTTTTACAAACGTCTGACAAAACTGAAAAATGTAAATTTCCAATTTCAACCAAACATGCTAGAAATGCTCCAATTGAGCTAATTAGCTTAATGAGAGAATATTGCAATTGTCTGACAAAAGTGAAAAATGTAAATTTCCAATTTCAACCAAACATGCTAGAAATGCTCCAATTGAGCTAATTAGCTTATTGTGAGAATATTACAAACGTCTGCCAAAAGTGAAAAATGTAAATTTCCAATTTCAACCAAACATGCTAGAAATGCTCAAATTGCGCAAATAAGCCTACTGTAAGAATTTTACAAACGTCTGACAAAACTGAAAAATGTAAATTTCCAATTTCAACCAAACATGCTAGAAATGCTCAAATTGCGCAAATAAGCCTATTGTAAGAATTTTACAAACGTCTGACAAGACTGAAAAATGTAAATTTCCAATTTCAACCAAACATGCTAGAAATGCTCCAATTGAGCTAATTAGCGTATTGAGAGAATATTGCAATTGTCTGACAAAAGTGAAAAATGTAAATTTCCAATTTTAACCAAACATGCTAGAAATGCTCAAATTGCGCAAATAAGCCTACTGTAAGAATTTTACAAACGTCTGACAAAACTGAAAAATGTAAATTTCCAATTTCAACCAAACATGCTAGAAATGCTCCAATTGAGCTAATTAGCTTATTGTGAGAATATTACAAACGTCTGACAAAACTGAAAAATGTAAATTTCCAATTTCAACCAAACATGCTAGAAATGCTCAAATTGCGCAAATAAGCCTACTGTAAGAATTTTCCAAACGTCTGACAAAACTGAAAAATGTAAATTTCCAATTTCAACCAAACATGCTAGAAATGCTCCAATTGCGGAACTAAGCTTACTGTAAGAATTTTACAAACGTCTGACAAAAGTGAAAAAGTGTAAATTTCCAATTTCAACCAAACATGCTAGAAATGCTCCAATTGAGCTAATTAGCTTATTGTGAGAATATTACAAACGTCTGACAAAACTGAAAAATGTAAACTTCCAATTTTAACCAAACATGCTAGAAATGCTCAAATTGCGCAAATAAGCCTACTGTAAGAATTTTCCAAACGTCTGACAAAACTGAAAAATGTAAATTTCCAATTTCAACCAAACATGCTAGAAATGCTCCAATTGAGCTAATTAGCTTATTGTGAGATTATTGCAATTGTCTGACAAAAGTGAAAAATGTAAATTTACATTTTCAACCAAACATGTTAGAAATGCTCCAATTGAGCTAATTAGCTTATTGTGAGAATATTACAAACGTCTGACAAAACTGAAAAATGTAAATTTCCAATTTCAACCAAACATGCTAGAAATGCTCCAATTGAGCTAATTAGCTTATTGTGAGAATATTGCAATTGTCTGACAAAAGTGAAAAATGTAAATTTACAATTTCAACCAAACATGTTAGAAATGCTCCAATTGAGCTAATTAGCTTATTGTGAGAATATTACAAACGTCTGACAAAACTGAAAAATGTAAATTTCCAATTTCAACCAAACATGCTAGAAATGCTCCAATTGAGCTAATTAGCTTATTGAGAGAATATTGCAATTGTCTGACAAAAGTGAAAAATGTAAATTTCCAATTTCAACCAAACATGCTAGAAATGCTCCAATTGAGCTAATTAGCTTATTGTGAGAATATTACAAACGTCTGACAAAAGTGAAAAATGTAAATTTCCAATTTCAACCAAACATGCTAGAAATGCTCAAATTGCGCAAATAAGCCTACTGTAAGAATTTTACAAACGTCTGACAAAACTGAAAAATGTAAATTTCCAATTTCAACCAAACATGCTAGAAATGCTCCAATTGAGCTAATTAGCTTATTGTGAGAATATTGCAATCGTCTGACAAAAGTGAAAAATGTAAATTTCCAAGTTCAACCAAACATGCTAGAAATGCTCCAATTGAGCTAATTATCTTATTGTGAGAATATTACAAACGTCTGACAAAAGTGAAAAATGTATAATTTCCAATTTCAACCAAGCATACTAGAAATGCTCAAATTGCGCAAATAAGCCTACTGTAAGAGTTTTACAAACGTCTGACAAAACTGAAAAATGTAAATTTCCAATTTCAACCAAACATGCTAGAAATGCTCCAATTGAGCTAATTAGCTTAATGAGAGAATATTGCAATTGTCTGACAAAAGTGAAAAATGTAAATTTCCAATTTCAACCAAACATGCTAGAAATGCTCCAATTGAGCTAATTAGCTTATTGTGAGAATATTACAAACGTCTGCCAAAAGTGAAAAATGTAAATTTCCAATTTCAACCAAACATGCTAGAAATGCTCAAATTGCGCAAATAAGCCTACTGTAAGAATTTTACAAACGTCTGACAAAACTGAAAAATGTAAATTTCCAATTTCAACCAAACATGCTAGAAATGCTCAAATTGCGCAAATAAGCCTATTGTAAGAATTTTACAAACGTCTGACAAGACTGAAAAATGTAAATTTCCAATTTCAACCAAACATGCTAGAAATGCTCCAATTGAGCTAATTAGCGTATTGAGAGAATATTGCAATTGTCTGACAAAAGTGAAAAATGTAAATTTCCAATTTTAACCAAACATGCTAGAAATGCTCAAATTGCGCAAATAAGCCTACTGTAAGAATTTTACAAACGTCTGACAAAACTGAAAAATGTAAATTTCCAATTTCAACCAAACATGCTAGAAATGCTCCAATTGAGCTAATTAGCTTATTGTGAGAATATTACAAACGTCTGACAAAACTGAAAAATGTAAATTTCCAATTTCAACCAAACATGCTAGAAATGCTCAAATTGCGCAAATAAGCCTACTGTAAGAATTTTCCAAACGTCTGACAAAACTGAAAAATGTAAATTTCCAATTTCAACCAAACATGCTAGAAATGCTCCAATTGCGGAACTAAGCTTACTGTAAGAATTTTACAAACGTCTGACAAAAGTGAAAAAGTGTAAATTTCCAATTTCAACCAAACATGCTAGAAATGCTCCAATTGAGCTAATTAGCTTATTGTGAGAATATTACAAACGTCTGACAAAACTGAAAAATGTAAACTTCCAATTTTAACCAAACATGCTAGAAATGCTCAAATTGCGCAAATAAGCCTACTGTAAGAATTTTCCAAACGTCTGACAAAACTGAAAAATGTAAATTTCCAATTTCAACCAAACATGCTAGAAATGCTCCAATTGAGCTAATTAGCTTATTGTGAGATTATTGCAATTGTCTGACAAAAGTGAAAAATGTAAATTTACATTTTCAACCAAACATGTTAGAAATGCTCCAATTGAGCTAATTAGCTTATTGTGAGAATATTACAAACGTCTGACAAAACTGAAAAATGTAAATTTCCAATTTCAACCAAACATGCTAGAAATGCTCCAATTGAGCTAATTAGCTTATTGTGAGAATATTACAAACGTCTGACAAAACTGAAAAATGTAAATTTCCAATTTCAAACAAACATGCTAGAAATGCTCCAATTGAGCTAATTAGCTTATTGAGAGAATATTGCAATTGTCTGACAAAAGTGAAAAATGTAAATTTCCAATTTCAACCAAACATGCTAGAAATGCTCCAATTGCGGAAATAAGCTTACTGTAAGAATTTTACAAACGTCTGACAAAACTGAAAAATGTAAATTTCCAATTTCAACCAAACATGCTAGAAATGCTCAAATTGCGCAAATAAGCCTACTGTAAGAATATTACAAACGTCTGACAAGACTGAAAAATGTAAATTTCCAATTTCAACCAAACATGCTAGAAATGCTCCAATTGAGCTAATTAGCTTATTGTGAGAATATTACAAACGTCTGACAAAAGTGAAAAATGTAAATTTCCAATTTTAACCAAACATGATAGAAATGCTCAAATTGCGCAAATAAGCCTACTGTAAGAATTTTACAAACGTCTGACAAAACTGAAAAATGTAAATTTCCAATTTCAACCAAACATGCTAGAAATGCTCCAATTGAGCTAATTAGCTTATTGTGAGAATATTGCAATTGTCTGACAAAAGTGAAAAATGTAAATTTACAATTTCAACCAAACATGTTAGAAATGCTCCAATTGAGCTAATTAGCTTATTGTGAGAATATTACAAACGTCTGACAAAACTGAAAAATGTAAATTTCCAATTTCAACCAAACATGCTAGAAATGCTCCAATTGAGCTAATTAGCTTATTGTGAGAATATTACAAACGTCTGACAAAACTGAAAAATGTAAATTTCCAATTTCAACCAAACATGCTAGAAATGCTCCAATTGAGCTAATTACCTTATTGTGAGAATATTACAAACGTCTGACAAAACTGAAAAATGTAAATTTCCAATTTCAACCAAACATGCTAGAAATGCTCCAATTGCGGAAATAAGCTTACTGTAAGAATTTTACAAACGTCTGACAAAACTGAAAAATGTAAATTTCCAATTTCAACCAAACATGCTAGAAATGCTCAAATTGCGCAAATAAGCCTATTGTAAGAATTTTACAAACGTCTGACAAGACTGAAAAATGTAAATTTCCAATTTCAACCAAACATGCTAGAAATGCTCCAATTGAGCTAATTAGCTTATTGTGAGAATATTACAAACGTCTGACAAAAGTGAAAAATGTAAATTTCCAATTTAAACCAAACATGATAGAAATGCTCAAATTGCGCAAATAAGCCTACTGTAAGAATTTTACAAACGTCTGACAAAACTGAAAAATGTAAATTTCCAATTTCAACCAAACATGCTAGAAATGCTCCAATTGAGCTAATTAGCTTATTGTGAGAATATTGCAATTGTCTGACAAAAGTGAAAAATGTAAATTTACAATTTCAACCAAACATGCTAGAAATGCTCCAATTGAGCTAATTAGCTTATTGTGAGAATATTGCAATCGTCTGACAAAAGTGAAAAATGTAAATTTCCAATTTCAACCAAACATGCTAGAAATGCTCCAATTGAGCTAATTAGCTTATTGTGAGAATATTACAAACGTCTGCCAAAAGTGAAAAATGTAAATTTCCAATTTCAACCAAACATGCTAGAAATGCTCAAATTGCGCAAATAAGCCTACTGTAAGAATTTTACAAACGTCTGACAAAACTGAAAAATGTAAATTTCCAATTTCAACCAAACATGCTAGAAATGCTCAAATTGCGCAAATAAGCCTATTGTAAGAATTTTACAAACGTCTGACAAGACTGAAAAATGTAAATTTCCAATTTCAACCAAACATGCTAGAAATGCTCCAATTGATCTAATTAGCTTATTGTGAGAATATTACAAACGTCTGACAAAACTGAAAAATGTAAATTTCCAATTTCAACCATACATGCTAGAAATGCTCCAATTGATCTAATTAGCTTATTGTGAGAATATTACAAACGTCTGACAAAACTGAAAAATGTAAATTTCCAATTTCAACCAAACATGCTAGAAATGCTCAAATTGCGCAAATAAGCCTATTGTAAGAATTTTACAAACGTCTGACAAGACTGAAAAATGTAAATTTACAATTTCAACCAAACATGTTAGAAATGCTCCAATTGAGCTAATTAGCTTATTGTGAGAATATTACAAACGTCTGACAGAACTGAAAAATGTAAATTTCCAATTTCAACCAAACATGCTAAAAATGCTCCAATTGAGCTAATTAGCTTATTGAGAGAATATTGCAATTGTCTGACAAAAGTGAAAAATGTAAATTTCCAATTTAAACCAAACATGCTAGAAATGCTCCAATTGAGCTAATTAGCTTATTGTGAGAATATTACAAACGTCTGACAAAACTGAAAAATGTAAATTTCCAATTTCAACCAAACATGCTAGAAATGCTCCAATTGCGGAACTAAGCTTACTGTAAGAATTTTACAAACGTCTGACAAAAGTGAAAAAGTGTAAATTTCCAATTTCAACCAAACATGCTAGAAATGCTCCAATTGAGCTAATTAGCTTATTGTGAGAATATTGCAATCGTCTGACAAAAGTGAAAAATGTAAATTTCCAATTTCAACCAAGCATGCTAGAAATGCTCCAATTGAGCTAATTAGCTTATTGTGAGAATATTACAAACGTCTGACAAAACTGAAAAATGTAAATTTCCAATTTCAACCGAACATGCTAGAAATGCTCAAATTGCGCAAATAAGCCTATTGTAAGAATTTTACAAACGTCTGACAAGACTGAAAAATGTAAATTTCCAATTTCAACCAAACATGCTAGAAATGCTCCAATTGAGCTAATTAGCTTATTGTGAGAATATTGCAATTGTCTGACAAAAGTGAAAAATGTAAAATTCCAATTTCAACCAAACATGCTAGAAATGCTCCAATTGAGCTAATTAGCTTATTGTGAGAATATTACAAACGTCTGACCAAACTGAAAAATGTAAATTTCCAATTTCAACAAAACATGCTAGAAATGCTCCAATTGAGCTAATTAGCTTATTGTGAGAATATTACAAACGTCTGACAAAACTGAAAAATGTAAATTTCCAATTTCAACCAAACATGCTAGAAATGCTCCAATTGAGCTAATTAGCTTATTGAGAGAATATTGCAATTGTCTGACAAAAGTGAAAAATGTAAATTTCCAATTTCAACCAAACATGCTAGAAATGCTCCAATTGAGCTAATTAGCTTATTGTGAGAATATTACAAACGTCTGACAAAAGTGAAAAATGTAAATTTCGAATTTTAACCAAACATGATAGAAATGCTCAAATTGCGCAAATAAGCCTACTGTAAGAATTTTACAAACGTCTGACAAAACTGAAAAATGTAAATTTCCAATTTCAACCAAACATGCTAGAAATGCTCCAATTGAGCTAATTAGCTTATTGTGAGAATATTGCAATTGTCTGACAAAAGTGAAAAATGTAAATTTACAATTTCAACCAAACATGTTAGAAATGCTCCAATTGAGCTAATTAGCTTATTGTGAGAATATTACAAACGTCTGACAAAACTGAAAAATGTAAATTTCCAATTTCAACCAAACATGCTAGAAATGCTCAAATTGCGCAAATAAGCCTATTGTAAGAATTTTACAAACGTCTGACAAGACTGAAAAATGTAAATTTCCAATTTCAACCAAACATGCTAGAAATGCTCCAATTGAGCTAATTAGCTTATTGAGAGAATATTGCAATTGTCTGACAAAAGTGAAAAATGTAAATTTCCAATTTCAACCAAACATGCTAGAAATGCTCCAATTGAGCTAATTAGCTTATTGTGAGAATATTACAAACGTCTGACAAAAGTGAAAAATGTAAATTTCGAATTTTAACCAAACATGATAGAAATGCTCAAATTGCGCAAATAAGCCTACTGTAAGAATTTTACAAACGTCTGACAAAACTGAAAAATGTAAATTTCCAATTTCAACCAAACATGCTAGAAATGCTCCAATTGAGCTAATTAGCTTATTGTGAGAATATTGCAATCGTCTGACAAAAGTGAAAAATGTAAATTTCCAATTTCAACCAAACATGCTAGAAATGCTCCAATTGAGCTAATTATCTTATTGTGAGAATATTACAAACGTCTGACAAAACTGAAAAATGTAAATTTCCAATTTCAACCAAACATGCTAGAAATGCTCCAATTGAGCTAATTAGCTTATTGAGAGAATATTGCAATTGTCTGACAAAAGTGAAAAATGTAAATTTCCAATTTAAACCAAACATGCTAGAAATGCTCCAATTGAGCTAATTAGCTTATTGTGAGAATATTACAAACGTCTGACAAAACTGAAAAATGTAAATTTCCAATTTCAACCAAACATGCTAGAAATGCTCCAATTGCGGAAATAAGCTTCCTGTAAGAATTTTACAAACGTCTGACAAAAGTGAAAAAGTGTAAATTTCCAATTTCAACCAAACATGCTAGAAATGCTCCAGTTGAGCTAATTAGCTTATTGTGAGAATATTACAAACGTCTGACAAAAGTGAAAAATGTAAATTTCCAATTTTAACCAAACATGATAGAAATGCTCAAATTGCGCAAATAAGCCTATTGTAAGAATTTTACAAACGTCTGACAAAACTGAAAAATGTAAATTTCCAATTTCAACCAAACATGCTAGAAATGCTCCAATTGAGCTAATTAGCTTATTGTGAGAATATTGCAATGCTCTGACAAAAGTGAAAAATGTAAATTTCCAATTTCAACCAAACATGCTAGAAATGCTCCAATTGAGCAAATTAGCTTATTGTGAGAATATTACAAACGTCTGACAAAACTGAAAAATGTAAATTTCCAATTTCAACCAAACATGCTAGAAATGCTCCAATTGAGCTAATTAGCTTATTGTGAGAATATTACAAACGTCTGACAAAACTGAAAAATGTAAATTTTCAATTTCAACCATACATGCTAGAAATGCTCCAATTGAGCTAATTAGCTTATTGTGAGAATATTACAAACGTCTGACAAAACTGAAAAATGTAAATTTCCAATTTCAACCAAACATGCTAGAAATGCTCCAATTGAGCTAATTAGCTTATTGTGAGAATATTACAAACGTCTGACAAAACTGAAAAATGTAAATTTCCAATTTCAACCAAACATGTTAGAAATGCTCCAATTGAGCTAATTAGCTTATTGTGAGAATATTACAAACGTCTGACAAAACTGAAAAATGTAAATTTCCAATTTCAACCGAACATGCTAGAAATGCTCAAATTGCGCAAATAAGCCTATTGTAAGAATTTTACAAACGTCTGACAAGACTGAAAAATGTAAATTTCCAATTTCAACCAAACATGCTAGAAATGCTCCAATTGAGCTAATTAGCTTATTGTGAGAATATTGCAATTGTCTGACAAAAGTGAAAAATGTAAAATTCCAATTTCAACCAAACATGCTAGAAATGCTCCAATTGAGCTAATTAGCTTATTGTGAGAATATTACAAACGTCTGACCAAACTGAAAAATGTAAATTTCCAATTTCAACAAAACATGCTAGAAATGCTCCAATTGAGCTAATTAGCTTATTGTGAGAATATTACAAACGTCTGACAAAACTGAAAAATGTAAATTTCCAATTTCAACCAAACATGCTAGAAATGCTCCAATTGAGCTAATTAGCTTATTGAGAGAATATTGCAATTGTCTGACAAAAGTGAAAAATGTAAATTTCCAATTTCAACCAAACATGCTAGAAATGCTCCAATTGAGCTAATTAGCTTATTGTGAGAATATTACAAACGTCTGACAAAAGTGAAAAATGTAAATTTCGAATTTTAACCAAACATGATAGAAATGCTCAAATTGCGCAAATAAGCCTACTGTAAGAATTTTACAAACGTCTGACAAAACTGAAAAATGTAAATTTCCAATTTCAACCAAACATGCTAGAAATGCTCCAATTGAGCTAATTAGCTTATTGTGAGAATATTGCAATTGTCTGACAAAAGTGAAAAATGTAAATTTACAATTTCAACCAAACATGTTAGAAATGCTCCAATTGAGCTAATTAGCTTATTGTGAGAATATTACAAACGTCTGACAAAACTGAAAAATGTAAATTTCCAATTTCAACCAAACATGCTAGAAATGCTCAAATTGCGCAAATAAGCCTATTGTAAGAATTTTACAAACGTCTGACAAGACTGAAAAATGTAAATTTCCAATTTCAACCAAACATGCTAGAAATGCTCCAATTGAGCTAATTAGCTTATTGAGAGAATATTGCAATTGTCTGACAAAAGTGAAAAATGTAAATTTCCAATTTCAACCAAACATGCTAGAAATGCTCCAATTGAGCTAATTAGCTTATTGTGAGAATATTACAAACGTCTGACAAAAGTGAAAAATGTAAATTTCCAATTTCAACCAAACATGCTAGAAATGCTCAAATTGCGCAAATAAGCCTACTGTAAGAATTTTACAAACGTCTGACAAAACTGAAAAATGTAAATTTCCAATTTCAACCAAACATGCTAGAAATGCTCCAATTGAGCTAATTAGCTTATTGTGAGAATATTGCAATCGTCTGACAAAAGTGAAAAATGTAAATTTACAATTTCAACCAAACATGCTAGAAATGCTCCAATTGAGCTAATTATCTTATTGTGAGAATATTACAAACGTCTGACAAAAGTGAAAAATGTAAATTTCCAATTTCAACCAAGCATGCTAGAAATGCTCAAATTGCGCAAATAAGCCTACTGTAAGAGTTTTACAAACGTCTGACAAAACTGAAAAATGTAAATTTCTAATTTCAACCAAACATGCTAGAAATGCTCCAATTGAGCTAATTAGCTTAATGAGAGAATATTGCAATTGTCTGACAAAAGTGAAAAATGTAAATTTCCAATTTCAACCAAACATGCTAGAAATGCTCCAATTGAGCTAATTAACTTATTGTGAGAATATTACAAACGTCTGCCAAAAGTGAAAAATGTAAATTTCCAATTTCAACCAAACATGCTAGAAATGCTCAAATTGCGCAAATAAGCCTGCTGTAAGAATTTTACAAACGTCTGACAAAACTGAAAAATGTAAATTTCCAATTTCAACCAAACATGCTAGAAATGCTCAAATTGCGCAAATAAGCCTATTGTAAGAATTTTACAAACGTCTGACAAGACTGAAAAATGTAAATTTCCAATTTCAACCAAACATGCTAGAAATGCTCCAATTGAGCTAATTAGCGTATTGAGAGAATATTGCAATTGTCTGACAAAAGTGAAAAATGTAAATTTCCAATTTCAACCAAACATGCTAGAAATGCTCCAATTGAGCTAATTAGCTTATTGAGAGAATATTGCAATTGTCTGACAAAAGTGAAAAATGTAAATTTCCAATTTAAACCAAACATGCTAGAAATGCTCCAATTGAGCTAATTAGCTTATTGTGAGAATATTACAAACGTCTGACAAAACTGAAAAATGTAAATTTCCAATTTCAACCAAACATGCTAGAAATGCTCCAATTGCGGAAATAAGCTTACTGTAAGAATTTTACAAACGTCTGACAAAAGTGAAAAAGTGTAAATTTCCAATTTCAACCAAACATGCTAGAAATGCTCCAATTGAGCTAATTAGCTTATTGTGAGAATATTACAAACGTCTGACAAAAGTGAAAAATGTAAATTTCCAATTTTAACCAAACATGCTAGAAATGCTCAAATTGCGCAAATAAGCCTACTGTAAGAATTTTACAAACGTCTGACAAAACTGAAAAATGTAAATTTCCAATTTCAACCAAACATGCTAGAAATGCTCCAATTGAGCTAATTAGCTTATTGAGAGAATATTGCAATTGTCTGACAAAAGTGAAAAATGTAAATTTCCAATTTAAACCAAACATGCTAGAAATGCTCCAATTGAGCTAATTAGCTTATTGTGAGAATATTACAAACGTCTGACAAAACTGAAAAATGTAAATTTCCAATTTCAACCAAACATGCTAGAAATGCTCCAATTGCGGAAATAAGCTTACTGTAAGAATTTTACAAACGTCTGACAAAAGTGAAAAAGTTTAAATTTCCAATTTCAACCAAACATGCTAGAAATGCTCCAATTGAGCTAATTAGCTTATTGTGAAATTATTACCAACGTCTGACAAAACTGAAAAATGTGAATTTCCAATTTCAACCAAACATGCTAGAAATGCTCCAATTGCGCGAATAAGCCTACTGTAAGAATTTTACAAACGTCTGACAAAACTGAAAAATGTAAATTTTCAATTTCAACCAAACATGCTAGAAATGCTCCAATTGAGCTAATTAGCTTATTGTGAGAATATTGCAATTGTCTGACAAAAGTGAAAAATGTAAATTTCCAATTTCAACCAAACATGCTAGAAATGCTCCAATTGAGCTAATTAGCTTATTGTGAGAATATTACAAACGTCTGACAAAACTGAAAAATGTAAATTTCCAATTTCAACCAAACATGCTAGAAATGCTCCAATTGAGCGAATTAGCTTATTGTGAGAATATTACAAACGTCTGACAAAACTGAAAAATGTAAATTTTCAATTTCAACCATACATGCTAGAAATGCTCCAATTGAGCTAATTAGCTTATTGTGAGAATATTACAAACGTCTGACAAAACTGAAAAATGTAAATTTCCAATTTCAACCAAACATGCTAGAAATGCTCCAATTGAGCTAATTAGCTTATTGTGAGAATATTACAAACGTCTGACAAAACTGAAAAATGTAAATTTCCAATTTCAACCAAACATGTTAGAAATGCTCCAATTGAGCTAATTAGCTTATTGTGAGAATATTGCAATCGTCTGACAAAACTGAAAAATGTAAAATTCCAATTTCAACCAAACATGCTAGAAATGCTCCAATTGAGCTAATTAGCTTATTGAGAGAATATTGCAATTGTCTGACAAAAGTGAAAAATGTAAATTTCCAATTTAAACCAAACATGCTAGAAATGCTCCAATTGAGCTAATTAGCTTATTGTGAGAATATTACAAACGTCTGCCAAAAGTGAAAAATGTAAATTTCCAATTTCAACCAAACATGCTAGAAATGCTCCAATTGAGCTAATTAGCTTATTGTAAGAATTTTACAAACGTCTGACAAGACTGAAAAATGTAAATTTCCAATTTCAACCAAACATGCTAGAAATGCTCCAATTGAGCTAATTAGCTTATTGAGAGAATATTGCAATTGTCTGACAAAAGTGAAAAATGTAAATTTCCAATTTCAACCAAACATGCTAGAAATGCTCCAATTGAGCTAATTAGCTTATTGTGAGAATATTACAAACGTCTGACAAAAGTGAAAAATGTAAATTTCCAATTTTAACCAAACATGATAGAAATGCTCAAATTGCGCAAATAAGCCTACTGTAAGAATTTTACAAACGTCTGACCAAACTGAAAAATGTAAATTTCCAATTTCAACCAAACATGCTAGAAATGCTCCAATTGAGCTAATTAGCTTATTGTGAGAATATTGCAATTGTCTGACAAAAGTGAAAAATGTAAATTTACAATTTCAACCAAACATGTTAGAAATGCTCCAATTGAGCTAATTAGCTTATTGTGAGAATATTACAAACGTCTGACAAAACTGAAAAATGTAAATTTCCAATTTCAACCAAACATGCTAGAAATGCTCCAATTGAGCTAATTAGCTTATTGAGAGAATATTGCAATTGTCTGACAAAAGTGAAAAATGTAAATTTCCAATTTCAACCAAACATGCTAGAAATGCTCCAATTGAGCTAATTAGCTTATTGTGAGAATATTACAAACGTCTGACAAAAGTGAAAAATGTAAATTTCCAATTTCAACCAAACATGCTAGAAATGCTCAAATTGCGCAAATAAGCCTACTGTAAGAATTTTACAAACGTCTGACAAAACTGAAAAATGTAAATTTCCAATTTCAACCAAACATGCTAGAAATGCTCCAATTGAGCTAATTAGCTCATTGTGAGAATATTGCAATCGTCTGACAAAAGTGAAAAATGTAAATTTCCAAGTTCAACCAAACATGCTAGAAATGCTCCAATTGAGCTAATTATCTTATTGTGAGAATATTACAAACGTCTGACAAAAGTGAAAAATGTATAATTTCCAATTTCAACCAAGCATACTAGAAATGCTCAAATTGCGCAAATAAGCCTACTGTAAGAGTTTTACAAACGTCTGACAAAACTGAAAAATGTAAATTTCCAATTTCAACCAAACATGCTAGAAATGCTCCAATTGAGCTAATTAGCTTATTGAGAGAATATTGCAATTGTCTGACAAAAGTGAAAAATGTAAATTTCCAATTTCAACCAAACATGCTAGAAATGCTCCAATTGAGCTAATTAGCTTATTGTGAGAATATTACAAACGTCTGCCAAAAGTGAAAAATGTAAATTTCCAATTTCAACCAAACATGCTAGAAATGCTCAAATTGCGCAAATAAGCCTACTGTAAGAATTTTACAAACGTCTGACAAAACTGAAAAATGTAAATTTCCAATTTCAACCAAACATGCTAGAAATGCTCAAATTGCGCAAATAAGCCTATTGTAAGAATTTTACAAACGTCTGACAAGACTGAAAAATGTAAATTTCCAATTTCAACCAAACATGCATGAAATGCTCCAATTGAGCTAATTAGCGTATTGAGAGAATATTGCAATTGTCTGACAAAAGTGAAAAATGTAAATTTCCAATTTAAACCAAACATGCTAGAAATGCTCCAATTGAGCTAATTAGCTTATTGAGAGAATATTGCAATTGTCTGACAAAAGTGAAAAATGTAAATTTCCAATTTTATCCAAACATGCTAGAAATGCTCAAATTGCGCAAATAAGCCTACTGTAAGAATTTTACAAACGTCTGACAAAACTGAAAACTGTAAATTTCCAATTTCAACCAAACATGCTAGAAATGCTCCAATTGAGCTAATTAGCTTATTGTGAGAATATTACAAACGTCTGACAAAACTGAAAAATGTAAATTTCCAATTTCAACCAAACATGCTAGAAATGCTCAAATTGCGCAAATAAGCCTACTGTAAGAATTTTCCAAACGTCTGACAAAACTGAAAAATGTAAATTTCCAATTTCAACCAAACATGCTAGAAATGCTCCAATTGCGGAACTAAGCTTACTGTAAGAATTTTACAAACGTCTGACAAAAGTGAAAAAGTGTAAATTTCCAATTTCAACCAAACATGCTAGAAATGCTCCAATTGAGCTAATTAGCTTATTGTGAGAATATTACAAACGTCTGACAAAACTGAAAAATGTAAACTTCCAATTTTAACCAAACATGCTAGAAATGCTCAAATTGCGCAAATAAGCCTACTGTAAGAATTTTCCAAACGTCTGACAAAACTGAAAAATGTAAATTTCCAATTTCAACCAAACATGCTAGAAATGCTCCAATTGAGCTAATTAGCTTATTGTGAGATTATTGCAATTGTCTGACAAAAGTGAAAAATGTAAATTTACATTTTCAACCAAACATGTTAGAAATGCTCCAATTGAGCTAATTAGCTTATTGTGAGAATATTACAAACGTCTGACAAAACTGAAAAATGTAAATTTCCAATTTCAACCAAACATGCTAGAAATGCTCCAATTGAGCTAATTAGCTTATTGTGAGAATATTACAAACGTCTGACAAAACTGAAAAATGTAAATTTCCAATTTCAAACAAACATGCTAGAAATGCTCCAATTGAGCTAATTAGCTTATTGAGAGAATATTGCAATTGTCTGACAAAAGTGAAAAATGTAAATTTCCAATTTCAACCAAACATGCTAGAAATGCTCCAATTGAGCTAATTAGCTTATTGTGAGAATATTACAAACGTCAGCCTAAAGTGAAAAATGTAAATTTCCAATTTCAACAAAACATGCTAGAAATGCTCAAATTGCGCAAATAAGCCTACTGTAAGAATTTTACAAACGTCTGACAAAACTGAAAAATGTAAATTTCCAATTTCAACCAAACATGCTAGAAATGCTCCAATTGAGCTAATTAGCTTATTGAGAGAATATTGCAAATGTCTGACAAAAGTGAAAAATGTAAATTTCCAATTTAAACCAAACATGCTAGAAATGCTCCAATTGAGCTAATTACCTTATTGTGAGAATATTACAAACGTCTGACAAAACTGAAAAATGTAAATTTCCAATTTCAACCAAACATGCTAGAAATGCTCCAATTGCGGAAATAAGCTTACTGTAAGAATTTTACAAACGTCTGACAAAACTGAAAAATGTAAATTTCCAATTTCAACCAAACATGCTAGAAATGCTCAAATTGCGCAAATAAGCCTACTGTAAGAATATTACAAACGTCTGACAAGACTGAAAAATGTAAATTTCCAATTTCAACCAAACATGCTAGAAATGCTCCAATTGAGCTAATTAGCTTATTGTGAGAATATTACAAACGTCTGACAAAAGTGAAAAATGTAAATTTCCAATTTTAACCAAACATGATAGAAATGCTCAAATTGCGCAAATAAGCCTACTGTAAGAATTTTACAAACGTCTGACAAAACTGAAAAATGTAAATTTCCAATTTCAACCAAACATGCTAGAAATGCTCCAATTGAGCTAATTAGCTTATTGTGAGAATATTGCAATTGTCTGACAAAAGTGAAAAATGTAAATTTACAATTTCAACCAAACATGTTAGAAATGCTCCAATTGAGCTAATTAGCTTATTGTGAGAATATTACAAACGTCTGACAAAACTGAAAAATGTAACTTTCCAATTTCAACCAAACATGCTAGAAATGCTCCAATTGAGCTAATTAGCTTATTGTGAGAATATTACAAACGTCTGACAAAACTGAAAAATGTAACTTTCCAATTTCAACCAAACATGCTAGAAATGCTCCAATTGAGCTAATTAGCTTATTGTGAGAATATTACAAACGTCTGACAAAACTGAAAAATGTAAATTTCCAATTTCAACCAAACATGCTAGAAATGCTCCAATTGAGCTAATTACCTTATTGTGAGAATATTACAAACGTCTGACAAAAGTGAAAAATGTAAATTTCCAATTTCAACCAAACATGCTAGAAATGCTCAAATTGCGGAAATAAGCTTACTGTAAGAATTTTACAAACGTCTGACAAAACTGAAAAATGTAAATTTCCAATTTCAACCAAACATGCTAGAAATGCTCCAATTGAGCTAATTAGCTTATTGTGAGAATATTGCAATTGTCTGACAAAAGTGAAAAATGTAAATTTACAATTTCAACCAAACATGTTAGAAATGCTCCAATTGAGCTAATTAGCTTATTGTGAGAATATTACAAACGTCTGACAAAACTGAAAAATGTAAATTTCCAATTTCAACCAAACATGCTAGAAATGCTCCAATTGAGCTAATTAGCTTATTGAGAGAATATTGCAATTGTCTGACAAAAGTGAAAAATGTAAATTTCCAATTTCAACCAAACATGCTAGAAATGCTCCAATTGAGCTAATTAGCTTATTGTGAGAATATTACAAACGTCTGACAAAAGTGAAAAATGTAAATTTCCAATTTCAACCAAACATGCTAGAAATGCTCAAATTGCGCAAATAAGCCTACTGTAAGAATTTTACAAACGTCTGACAAAACTGAAAAATGTAAATTTCCAATTTCAACCAAACATGCTAGAAATGCTCCAATTGAGCTAATTAGCTTATTGTGAGAATATTGCAATCGTCTGACAAAAGTGAAAAATGTAAATTTCCAAGTTCAACCAAACATGCTAGAAATGCTCCAATTGAGCTAATTATCTTATTGTGAGAATATTACAAACGTCTGACAAAAGTGAAAAATGTATAATTTCCAATTTCAACCAAGCATACTAGAAATGCTCAAATTGCGCAAATAAGCCTACTGTAAGAGTTTTACAAACGTCTGACAAAACTGAAAAATGTAAATTTCCAATTTCAACCAAACATGCTAGAAATGCTCCAATTGAGCTAATTAGCTTATTGAGAGAATATTGCAATTGTCTGACAAAAGTGAAAAATGTAAATTTCCAATTTCAACCAAACATGCTAGAAATGCTCCAATTGAGCTAATTAGCTTATTGTGAGAATATTACAAACGTCTGCCAAAAGTGAAAAATGTAAATTTCCAATTTCAACCAAACATGCTAGAAATGCTCAAATTGCGCAAATAAGCCTACTGTAAGAATTTTACAAACGTCTGACAAAACTGAAAAATGTAAATTTCCAATTTCAACCAAACATGCTAGAAATGCTCAAATTGCGCAAATAAGCCTATTGTAAGAATTTTACAAACGTCTGACAAGACTGAAAAATGTAAATTTCCAATTTCAACCAAACATGCTAGAAATGCTCCAATTGAGCTAATTAGCGTATTGAGAGAATATTGCAATTGTCTGACAAAAGTGAAAAATGTAAATTTCCAATTTAAACCAAACATGCTAGAAATGCTCCAATTGAGCTAATTAGCTTATTGA